>NW_020439062.1:123518-128481 GCF_000699045.2 Agrilus planipennis | reverse complement strand
AGACATATTGCCTATTGATATGCCATATTGAGCGCACATTTTATTTATCCGCTAACCAATAAACAAACGTTACAAGCAGAAAAAGAAACCAAATAAGTAAATATCGATGGAAATACTGCTAGTGTGATATTAACCGTTATATAACGAATAATAAAACGTATAGGTAGTATATCAGAAAAGTAATAAATTTTCATACTTGGAACGATTTGTTTAGCGAAAGATTCGCAGCAGGATATGTGATGAAATAATATTGTTAATTATTCGTAACGTACATTACTACTAAAATACTTTATGGTAAAAATAGAAAATGGAGCTAATGCATAAATTACGATTTAGCGCTCTTTATTGTGGCAATAAAACCTTTGACAAAACATAAACGACAAAGTTATAGTCGGACGTTACGAGAATTTTCAACACGCTCTCCTACAAAACTATAATTAAACGAGAGATATAAGAAATAAATAAAAAATCCTCGCTTTTTTACATGCTACACGCAAAAACTTTAGTTATTATACCATTCTGTCACCGTAATATGTCACTGATAACAAGTAACGTACATACCTATCCGCAACTGACACATACAGGAAATTCCCCACAAAATAAACGAATTTAATTTGAATTTTCCGGCGCTTCCACCAATTTTACAGTTACTTAAGAGAATTTTGAATTATTTTTGTTATTCTCAATAAAGATTCATCTTAAATTTGAATAATAATATTAACTTATAGGAAAAAGAGAAAAATATTCGATCCAATTAAAACTAAATACAAATAGAAAGAAACACAAGCGTATCATAAAAACATTTAACAAATAATTTAGTATAGTAATCAATAAATAATACAAATTACGACAAACGACCTGTACCAATACAACCTTAATTACCAATTTTCATTATGCAAGTTTTTTGTTATACGTATTAAATTAACTATTATTGCTAGTGTTTTTTTCTTTTTTCTCCGGTAGAATTACCCGACACTGCTGCCGGCCAGATCCTAAAAAAAAAATGCTGGATCCGCCGCGTACAGGATCCAAACCGAGTACCCCGACCCATTCCTAATTTACATACGACAATAAAAAAATTCATGCCTTGATATCTCGAAGATTACTATTTACACATAATTAGAAAATTAACAGATTTCTGGACAGAACAGATCCGAAAAACATAGGTATATTGTGGAAAGGTCTCGTTAGACATGTTGAAGTTTTAAGTATACTGGAAAACTCTATGCTGAAATAATAGAATCGATCTATCGTCGTTTACTTGATAATTAAATTGCACGAGGCAAGATTTATTCTTAAGTTCCGTGCTTGAAAAGCAATACGGAACCTTTTGTAGATCATTTAAGCATCCGTCTATCCGTCTGTCATTGCAGATTTCCTCAAAAAAAATGAAACGTTGAAACTTGAAATTTGGCATAAAATTGACCCACTTATTTTGCATTAGTTAACATTTTAAAATATTTACGTAAATTGATGAAGGAGCAAATTAAGCATTTTTTTATTTTACAAATTAGGTGTATCATATTCAAAAGAGCTTATTATGAAGAATACAATTGTTTTTTAATGCCTATGTATATTTTTGCATAGCATAAGGAAAGAATATTTTGAACATGCAGAAATAGAACATTCTCTATCTTATTTCCAAATCTACTGGGTCTACATTTTTAAAAAAATCAATTGCGCAAATGTAGGCTTTCATCGCCGGTGTCCACTACTACTAGTACTTTCTAGCTTGTTGACTGTGGTCGTTGAGATTTTACTCCTAAATACTGGTCATAATATAGCGCCTTACTTAAAATATATAAGAACAAGAGCATTGTAATGAAAATACTAGATAAAAAAGCTAAGGCGTTCATAGCCGGTGTTATTTGAATAGTGGTCGATATTGAGACCTGATGGACGTGGTCTAGGAGCTAGGACTGAGACACCAAATTAGTACAACCACAGGGCTTTTCGATTTCGGTACGTTCCTTGGTGAGAACCAACAGGTGTTGGCGAAACGTCGCATAAATGACTCCATTGGTGTTCTCAACTAAGGGGTCATCTACACAGTACGTCACATGTAAAGAGAGGGGGAGGAGTCGACGAAGTGTGACATTGTGTGACAAGGGGTGGGAGAGGTCCTAAGTTTCCTGACATCACATTTCACAATCTTATATACTTGTTTAAGCGATCGTAGTCTACCATTTTCCATGATATAAGGCCACTAACTAACACCAGTAACAACACCAGAGGCAACAAGAAGTTTTGCCCATCGCAAAGATGCGCCCTCAAAGAATTGCCGCTAGACGTGTCAGACAAAATTCTTTGTTTGGATGATGCTGTATGGTTGTATGAAAAAGATGTTGACATATTAAATGTTCCTGACATTACCAATTTAAACGAGATTATAAATAATTTGAACGAATGAGTTCAAAGTCCATGGAATTCAAGATGATTAAGTTTGTAACTTCCATTAATACAATTAATAATTTATTGTTTTGTTAATTTTTTCAAATATTTGATTTGATGTTGATTGTATTAAAAAATAATTTAAAGGGAAATAAAACCAATTTCGAAAATGCTGTTTTAATTTAATAATTTCCAGATTTAAAATTGCAACGTCACACTATGGAGGGGTGGTCTCACAAATGTGACCTACTGTGACAAGGACGGGGGAGAGGTCAAAAAATCACGAAATTAGTGTGACATACTTTATGGACTCTGCCCCTTAGTGAGCGCATTCTAGGTACTTACTAAACCGTAACTCAACAGAAGGTTATGATTGATTCGATTAGCCTAAAATATGTTAGGATACATCAAGTTTCGCAAGATAATGTTAGGTTAATATAGGTTTTTTTAAGTTGATACTTTTGCCCATTTAAGCTCCCATTATTATGTTCTTCGGTTCATGACTTCTTTAATAATGTAAACAGTTTCCAAAATTAACGAAGGTACGGAAGCCTGACAAACACCAGTGTTTTGTGAGCAATCGGATCGTTTTCCTTATGCCTTTTACGCCTACTCTTTTGGAATTTAAATATACGGAAACAGCATTTGCTCTTTCCAGTCCTATCCATAACAGAAACTCAATCCAAAATGTAATTTCCTTTTTCGTTAAAGTGTCTCCGCCATTTTCGAAATAAATTCGTCTTCTGTTCCATTTCCTTTGGAATACACGTAGTCATTGATGTTTATAAAAAGAAAAAGAACATTTCACTGCATCATATATGAACCTATATACATATGGGCATGAGGGACGGCAATGGAAACGCCGCGGCAGCAACAGTTTGATTGAGGTAAGTAAGTAACTCCGGAAGGACAAGCTGGGAATTATGCCAGCTGCATAGTAGGAATCATTACGCGTAAATGCAAACGTAGTATCATCTGTCTGCTCTGAAACGTACCTACTAAACGACATTTTATTATGTAGCATATACGTTACATCGTAGTTTGGTCGGAATTTCTTATACTAATCAATAGTTAAACCTTTTCACTAACAACGCTAAAAAGAAAAGGCTTCCAATGGAGCTAAAATTTAAATAATTTTGTTTTTAAAAAGGAATACTTAACTTGTAGCTTTATAGAGACTTATGAAGACTTATTTTTCACCCTTTTTAGTAATAAATTTTCACATTAAACTTGGCGAAATATTTGATAAAATTTAAAAAACTAACTTCTTAAATTTATTTTTTCATAAGCATTTTTCTACTTTAGGAGTCCTTCTCTTATTCTTATTCTACTTACTTTATTTTTGAATTATTGCTGTATGCAGTTTATTTAGTTTGTTTTGCTTATTTGGGATTTAATTATTACAAAATTAAACGTGGTTTGCTTTTCAAAAATTCATTATTTTCATGTGAATTTTTTAAATAATCTTGGTCCTTCGCAAATATATTAATCTATTAGTATGTTAAAAAACAAAATTACTACAAAAGCCAAACTATCCACCGAGCGACCGTCGAGATGCAACCTACGAACGCGACGACCACTTTATCACCCTTGAGAATGCCTACCGCAATTGCAAACGAAACGTCGAAAAGGATTTTCCATAGACAACGGTCAGAAAGTCCGATCACATTTTCTACAACAGACGTCGGCCGTGAAAGTCTACATACATTTAAAAGCGGAATATTTATCTATTTTGAATTTATTAAACTGTTTACTACCTACCTATATTCATTATTTCGGAAAAAAATATGTCATTTAGTATGTCATATCAAAGCCTACTAAATGTACTTTTTAATTAACTTGCGATAACAAACGATCGGAATCGAGACACTGATTCTAATTGTGTAGTATGTATGTATCTGTCTCGTTGTTGTCAAATCGAATCGAAACAAATGAGCTCGATATGTGTACACAAATGATTTCAGAAACGGTTTGGAAACAAAGGATTCAAGCTATGGAAGGGCAATTAGATTTAGTGAAGCGCGTGTAAGCGGAATATCGGTAAAATTTGTCCCTCGTTTTTGTACAGATTCTCATTTTGATAAGCGTGGCACGCTAATGGCGTTGACGTTTGACAAACTGCGAGACTGTAAATCAATTTATAGAATCAACTTTCTGGAATAGGTTGACACAAAGGCCAAAACGCTGATTGATTTCATAACAAGTTCCAAGTTCGTGGCCGTTGCGTTGCGTTACGAGTTCTCACACGTATCTAACTTTAACATAGATTCATTTACTCTAATTAAGTTTACCCAAAAAGTTTTATGTATGTAACCAACACATCGAATCCCTTTCAATAAACCTGACCTCCTATATGTATAATTTTGTAGTTCCTTAGCTACTCACGTCCTTGAAGTAATAATTTATAAACTTTAGGATAGCGCTTCTGAAACCAGCGATAGTCAATGATGAATTTTATAAACATTGCAATCGATTTAGACATTCAAAAAGTAGTTGAAACATGTGAGAAAAATTAAACCAAGAATTGGTCGAACTGTACCATATTTGGAGCCATGGAAAAGTAATATATCAC
>NW_020439062.1:99792-121829 GCF_000699045.2 Agrilus planipennis | reverse complement strand
CGATCCGCGTCTGGCAGTTTCGACAGAATACAGACCACTTCGAATTATTTTATTCGATTAAGCTAACGTGCCTATCACGTTGAGGTTGGCTACGCCAGGATTCGTTTTCAGCAAGTAGATATCCACACAAGTGGACCTTGTTGAAAAATACGTAATTCTAAGATGTAGCATTGTGCTACAGATGGCGCTCACTGTGCCGTTTGTAGTATTTTCTATTCTTAGATTGGTTGAAAACGCATTTTTGCCTGAAGAAATCCCAAGGAAAAGTTCCATTGATACTAGACCGGTACACATCGCATACAAGTAACGTTGAAACATTAGAGTACACTGAACACCATGACAACACATTTTGTTCTGTCTACCAGCCCATTGTACTCACTACTTACAATCATCAGATCGTGCTTTTTTTAAGTGTTTCAAAGGGCACTTTTACGAGGCATGCAGGAGATTGATAAAAACCAACCCAAACAGAAAATTAAATAGATTACAGTTTGGCAAAGTGCTAGGTGAAATTGAGGGAATGTCTGCTACGGTTTATAATGCAATGTCGGCATTTAGGACAACTGGAATAGTGCCTATCAATCCACAAGCAATACGTCACTACGCCTACCTAACAAAAACATTAGCTGCATATGATGAACATTCAGGAAATGAATTTGAGGATAGGTTTGGTATACAACTGGATTACAATTCATCAGACAACATCCTCTCAACCAGGACCACCCGGAATACAGATAAAACTAACTGCAGCTAATAAACTTTTTAGTTTGCCAGCTTCTTCTCGGCAAAGTTCGGCTGAAACAGTTCTGCAGAATGCTACGAATCGAAGGGAAGACTTTAAGGACAACATTTAACACTGGAAAAAGCAGTTGATTGCATTTCAACCGTACCTGTGGTAATGTCGACTATAAAAAAAAATATAGAGATGAGGCAACAAAAGGATGCAAAGAGAAAGTAAACCAAAGTTAAACCAAAGACCAGAAAATGTTTAAAGAAATCCAGGCGCGAGTCATGACCAGAATCGGGTGATTTAGTTTTGGATGATTCCTCAAGCGCTGATGATACCATGTATGATTTAGGAAATCAATGTGTAGGTTGTGGCGAAAATTATCGTGTAACAAAAAGTAATGACGATTGAGTACACTGTATAAGATGTAGTCGTTGATTGCATGAAGGTTGTACGACCTACAATAACACTTGCCAGAAGTGTGGAACCAATTCTGGAAGAATGGATATAAGATGGAAGTAAAATCTATTTCTCCTGACCCAGGTGGTCCATCTCTCCTGTACTGAGTAGGAGAGATGAGCCAATGTAATTTTTGGTTTTTAATTTTTTATGAACTGAAATTTTTATGGTTTGTTCTTTTAAGTGTAGAGGAAGTAACAGTAAGTTTACGTTCTCGTTCCCCATATTTAATGAATTTTTATTTTTTCTAATAAAGAAGTTATAATCAATTTTTTAAGAGGTGGTTCTACTCTCCTAACATTACCCCAATCTTTCACCTCTCATATGCCATTATTTCATCCATATCATCCTTTTCTTTAATCACTACCCATCTACTTCGACAATTCGAACAGAATATTTCCTTTTCAATTCATTTCAATTTTTGTAATAAATTTTATAACAGGTTAGTTTAGGTTAAGCTAAGGTAGGTTAGATTTAAACTTACATCATACAAAATGAAATACGTTTTCATTAATTATTCCTTATACCATTTTTGCACACTGAAACTCTCCATATTATTTCCTATAAAGGGTCTTCAATAAACTACCTTACACATTAAGACGGAGGGAGGGAGTTGACGAAGTATGACATTGTTGATATCGACAATCTTATATACTCGTTCAAGTGATCGTGTGGCATCTATGGTTTACATTTTGCATCATACAAGGCCACTAACCAACATAAGCAATCACACAACAGGCAACAAGAAATTTTGCCCATCGCAAAGATTCTTGCTCAGAGAATTGCTGCTAGACGTGTCAGAGAAATTCCTTGTTTTGATAATGACGATGATGCTATTTGGATAGATGAAAAAGATGTAGACACTTCGAATGTTCCTGACATTGACAACCCAAACGAGAACGAACTGACTGCTACGCCGGTTATAAATAATTTGTAGACGTAGGTTCGAAGTCCATGAATTCATGATGAGTAAGTTTGTAACTTCCATTAATATAATTAATAATTTATTGTTTTGTTAATTTTTTCAAATATTTGATTTGATGTTGATTGTATTAAAAAATAATTTAAAGGGAAATAAAACCAATTTCGAAAATGCTGTTTTAATTTAATAATTTCCAGATTTAAAATTGCAACGTCACACTATGGAGGGGTGGTCTCACAAATGTGACCTACTGTGACAAGGACGGGGGAGAGGTCAAAAAATCACGAAATTAGTGTGACATACTTTATGGACTCTGCCCCTTAGTGAGCGCATTCTAGGTACTTACTAAACCGTAACTCAACAGAAGGTTATGATTGATTCGATTAGCCTAAAATATGTTAGGATACATCAAGTTTCGCAAGATAATGTTAGGTTAATATAGGTTTTTTTAAGTTGATACTTTTGCCCATTTAAGCTCCCATTATTATGTTCTTCGGTTCATGACTTCTTTAATAATGTAAACAGTTTCCAAAATTAACGAAGGTACGGAAGCCTGACAAACACCAGTGTTTTGTGAGCAATCGGATCGTTTTCCTTATGCCTTTTACGCCTACTCTTTTGGAATTTAAATATACGGAAACAGCATTTGCTCTTTCCAGTCCTATCCATAACAGAAACTCAATCCAAAATGTAATTTCCTTTTTCGTTAAAGTGTCTCCGCCATTTTCGAAATAAATTCGTCTTCTGTTCCATTTCCTTTGGAATACACGTAGTCATTGATGTTTATAAAAAGAAAAAGAACATTTCACTGCATCATATATGAACCTATATACATATGGGCATGAGGGACGGCAATGGAAACGCCGCGGCAGCAACAGTTTGATTGAGGTAAGTAAGTAACTCCGGAAGGACAAGCTGGGAATTATGCCAGCTGCATAGTAGGAATCATTACGCGTAAATGCAAACGTAGTATCATCTGTCTGCTCTGAAACGTACCTACTAAACGACATTTTATTATGTAGCATATACGTTACATCGTAGTTTGGTCGGAATTTCTTATACTAATCAATAGTTAAACCTTTTCACTAACAACGCTAAAAAGAAAAGGCTTCCAATGGAGCTAAAATTTAAATAATCTTGTTTTTAAAAAGGAATACTTAACTTGTAGCTTTATAGAGACTTATGAAGACTTATTTTTCACCCTTTTTAGTAATAAATTTTCACATTAAACTTGGCGAAATTTTTTGATAAAATTTGAAAAACTAACTTCTTAAATTTATTTTTTCATAAGCATTTTTCTACTTTAGGAGTCCTTCTCTTATTCTTATTCTACTTACTTTATTTTTGAATTATTGCTGTATGCAGTTTATTTAGTTTGTTTTGCTTATTTGGGATTTAATTATTACAAAATTAAACGTGGTTTGCTTTTCAAAAATTCATTATTTTCATGTGAATTTTTTAAATAATCTTGGTCCTTCGCAAATATATTAATCTATTAGTATGTTAAAAAACAAAATTACTACAAAAGCCAAACTATCCACCGAGCGACCGTCGAGATGCAACCTACGAACGCGACGACCACTTTATCACCCTTGAGAATGCCTACCGCAATTGCAAACGAAACGTCGAAAAGGATTTTCCATAGACAACGGTCAGAAAGTCCGATCACATTTTCTACAACAGACGTCGGCCGTGAAAGTCTACATACATTTAAAAGCGGAATATTTATCTATTTTGAATTTATTAAACTGTTTACTACCTACCTATATTCATTATTTCGGAAAAAAATATGTCATTTAGTATGTCATATCAAAGCCTACTAAATGTACTTTTTAATTAACTTGCGATAACAAACGATCGGAATCGAGACACTGATTCTAATTGTGTAGTATGTATGTATCTGTCTCGTTGTTGTCAAATCGAATCGAAACAAATGAGCTCGATATGTGTACACAAATGATTTCAGAAACGGTTTGGAAACAAAGGATTCAAGCTATGGAAGGGCAATTAGATTTAGTGAAGCGCGTGTAAGCGGAATATCGGTAAAATTTGTCCCTCGTTTTTGTACAGATTCTCATTTTGATAAGCGTGGCACGCTAATGGCGTTGACGTTTGACAAACTGCGAGACTGTAAATCAATTTATAGAATCAACTTTCTGGAATAGGTTGACACAAAGGCCAAAACGCTGATTGATTTCATAACAAGTTCCAAGTTCGTGGCCGTTGCGTTGCGTTGCGAGTTCTCACACGTATCTAACTTTAACATAGATTCATTTACTCTAATTGAGTTTACCCAAAAAGTTTTATGTATGTAACCAACACATCGAATCCCTTTCAATAAACCTGACCTCCTATATGTATAATTTTGTAGTTCCTTAGCTACTCACGTCCTTGAAGTAATAATTTATAAACTTTAGGATAGCGCTTCTGAAACCAGCGATAGTCAATGATGAATTTTATAAACATTGCAATCGATTTAGACATTCAAAAAGTAGTTGAAACATGTGAGAAAAATTAAACCAAGAATTGGTCGAACTGTACCATATTTGGAGCCATGGAAAAGTAATATATGTGTATATTTTATCTATCTGTCTCACATCGACTTCAAGTACCTGTTTGAATATATGACATAAGAATATCATAGATTGAGCTTGCTAGTATATACATCCGCAAGTGCTTCAAATATATCAAAGATTGGCACCCAAAAATAACTAAATTTTTTGACAAAGCACTAACATTTTTAATATTCACCATCAATGTAATGCTGAATCTTGACATTTACTGGGGTAAGTGAAAAGTGATTTTTTAAAAAAATATTCGGACATACGTACATAAAGGAGAAGGGTAAAAGTGACATTTGCATATCACAATTTCGTAGTACGTAGATTATAAGTACATAAGCATAATATTTTGCATTTATATAATTCAGAAAAAATGGCAAAACAAAATCAGTAATGAACTTTATCGATATAAGTGTAGCAAAAAAAGAAACAATCGTGTGGTTTTATGAAACCATAATGGAAGAGAAAGTTTTCGGATTGTAGGCATTTAACTGTAAATTTTCGGAAAATTATTCAAGTCAGGGTATTAAAATTAAAATTGCGTTCTTAATTTTATCTTATTGATTGGAAAATGGGAAGGATAATGGAAAATCAATAGTAGACAAGATAAATTTTAATTTAAATCTGCGTATGGGAGACGGAATACATAATCATTTTGAACTTCAGTTATTCTATCAATAATTTCATCTTCGCTTTTAGTTTCACAGTCTATAAATGTAATTGTTATGCACTTGCACGAATGAATGAGAATATAAATGCTACATGGTTAGCTCATGCGAGCCATGGGAGCCGCCATATTGGCCTTCGCTGCTTTGCCGAGCGCCTTTCAGTTTTACCCCTACTCCGCAGCCGGCTGTAATGCGACATGCGATAGATAAACGAAAAAATTTGAGGCGATGTAATAAAAGTTTCACTTTAAAAAAGTATAAAAGAATAACCCGTAAGTGTCTGTGTTGTATATAAAGATCGTAAGGTAATACTGTACGTTATTCGAACCGATTAAAAGAAATGAGATACCTATTGGATTTAAAAAAGTACATGTCGTTTAAATGTCAACAGTTTTGTTACCCCTTTGTATTACAGTAAATGAGACAGAGTAGCAAAGGAATTAGAGCGTGATCGAGTAATATCTGTGCTCTTACAGCAAATTCCCATAACGGAAACACCAGCCGTATGTTACAGTGCATGCTGCTCAGCGGAAGGTAGGGGAGATTTCTACGCTACGTTGTGAATTAACCAGTTACACTATTTCATGCTGCACATAAACCTACATGCAGACAGGTACTTTACGAGTTTGCGAAACTTGGAGTGTATGGTTCAAAAAAAAAGCTTGTTTTGTGTGCCTATTTATTGCAAATGCTTATCCTATGGCGTTAAAAAGCGAAAATTGTATAATTCAACTTACGATTTAGTGTCAATGGCAAATGTAACCTCCCTAATGAATTATTTCAGATTGAACGCTTAAATTAGATATAAGTATGTTTTATTATCTCGTGTATATAGTTCTGAATATAATAATTCGAAGTGGTCTGTATTTTCAGCAAGTAGATATCCACACAAGTGGACCATACGTATAAAATGTAGCATCGTACTACAGATGGCGTTTACTGCGCCATTTGTAGTATTTTCTAAAAGTTCTGAATATATTTACGTTTTCCGCTAACTATGACAGCACTCAACAAGGTATAACTAATTGTATGTATATTTTAGAGCTGAATTAGCGAAATATGCGAAAGAAACGGCAAAATTTGAGAATGATAATAAATGGGCAATATAAGAGTTATCCAGTGATGTTCATTAATCTATTACCGCATACCCTTATACAAATTAATTTAGATATATAAATATATCCAACAGAACAATAGAAGTTCCCGGTCAGCATTCTGTTTGTAAGTATATTTGCTTTATCATTCATGTTGGGATAAGTCGGATTAAAATTAATCCGTGTTCAGGATACCAAAGATCGTCTGGCTTAAAAACTCTTGGGTTACTGGAATTCCAACAACAAGCAAGTGGGTAATTGTTCCGATAGCGACTACAGCCAACAACACCGAGAATACAAGGACTCGGCGCTTTTACGTAACGTCACTGTAGAGGCTAATTGCATATTGAATCATAAGTCGTGCGTTACGAGGGTGGATTGATAAGTTTCCGGCCTAACCAAGAGATGACGCCACTAGGCCTACCTTGAGGTGACATTCTATAGTACCATCCTTGGATAGCTTGTAGCTATAGTTTCAGCCCGATCTCCTTGCTAGTGTAGGTTTGACAGCACGCTGAACAAGACGCCTCTGTGGTTTTCGTAAAAATGGAAAAGCAGGAAAATCGTGCTGTCATCAAATACTTTTATTTGAAGGGGTTAACGCCGAAGGAAATTAAAAAAGAGATGGACTCAACACTGGGGACATCCTCCCCGTCATATTCAACCGTTAAGCAGTGGGTTTCCGAGTTTAAAAAGGGTCGTGTGAGCACCTCTGATGGGCCTCGCTCAGGACGCCCCGTTGAGGTCACAACTCCAGATATGATCGAAAAAATTCATCAAATAGTGCTGGGAGACCGCAGATTGAAAGTGCGTGAGATAGCTGAGACCTGTAAGATGTCATATGAACGTGTGCAACATATTTTGCACCAACATTTGCATATGGAAAAGCTCTGTGCAAGATGGGTGCCGCGTTTGCTAACAGTCGACCAAAAATTGATTCGAAAAAACATTTCTACCGCAAATTTGTCATTGTATAAGCGTAATCCAAGCGAATTTTTGCGTCGATTCGTAACCGTTGACGAAACGTGGGTCCACCACTACACTCCTGAAACCAAAGAACAGTCTAAACAGTGGATTGGACCAGGGGAACCAACTCCAAAGAAGGCAAAAACAATTTTTTCGGCGAACAAGGTTATGGCTACTGTTTTTTGGGATGCAAGAGGTATTATATACATTGATTACCTTGCAAAGGGTAATACTATCACTGGTCAATACTACGCAGACTTATTGCAACGTTTGAGCCACGAGGTGAAAATTAAACGACCTCATCTGGCGAAGAAAAAAATCTTGTTTCATCACGATAACGCACCAGCGCACACGTCAATCGTTGCGACGGCTAAAATCAACGATCTAAAGTTTGAATTGATGCCGCACCCTCCTTACTCTCCAGACCTAGCCCCGAGTGACTATTTTCTGTTCCCTAATCTCAAAAAATGGCTTGGCGGTAAGAGATTTGCGGACAATGAAGAAGTAATCGAAGCTGTAAATGGTTATTTTGAGGAGCTTGACGAATCAGTCTATAGAGATGGCATTAATAGACTGGAACACCGCTATGAGAAATGTATCAGCCTTGGAGGAGATTATGTTGAGAAATAAAAAAAAAAAATTTTTAAAAACCTTGTTTTTCTTGGTCAGGCCGGAAACTTATCAATCCACCCTCGTATTTTGGAATTAAGATACAGATATTTATAAATTCTATTAAGGGTTTTTAATTAAAAGAAAATGCCAATCGCACAATAACGTAAAATACCTTTAACCAATTTCCTCTAATCGATCCTACAATAATTTATATACGTTTTTGGCATACCTACTTAAAGCACATATTATTTTCTTGTATTATAGGGTTAGTCAGCAAAGAACTTCAAATACGTTTTACTCTATCTGTTAAATTTCACAGGCAGATACTCGAGAACTTACTATTGTAAGGGGAATATCAGTAAGTAATAAGGCGTATTGTTTAATTCTGAGGTGGAAGGTAGAATAATAGAACTCTTGCAGCGAAGTCGACTATTAAAGATATATTTACAAATATGTCCATAGTATCTCCAACGTATGATTAATTATGATTGATTATACAAGTGCAAGTCTTAGTTTAAGTGCTCCTTATTGAAATCCTTGGTCACTTAAAAAAAAACTTTTGTGTGTTTCATTCCCACCAGCCAGTAATGCTGATGAGCGGGCAGTTCCTCCGGACTACGCCGAAAGGTAGGGCAGAAGGTCCTCTTCAGCCTGCTTTCAGGAACCGTGGGAATGGGTGGGTGGTAGTTCGGGTGAGAAAGATGAGACGGACGAAATGAAGATAGAAGAGAATGAAAGATCATCTGTGAAATATTACTGCTTCAGCATTTGCCTAAGTGATCCAAGGAAAGCATAGAAAAACTTGGACCAAGGCAGACGGACCCGGAATCGAACCGACGTCCACCCGAATGCTAATCAATGGGCTAAACCTCTAGGCCATGCCGCTCGGTCCTTGGTCACTTGTTACATCTAAACTTAAAACAAGTAACAAATACCAAGGGTGTGGCGAATGTCACCATTGGTGATTAACCCTTTAAAACAACTCTGTGGATACGTACAAGGCGGGGCTTTCAAAACTCAAACTATTGCAAGAGAGGGATGTTTATAACGTGCTGTTGCTACAGCTGCCGTAAGGCAATATAACACGATATTTTTCAAAATATCGTCGTGTTATCAAAAAATAATATTCGCATTATGCGTGCCTACTTTATATTGTTATTGTATTGATTTATTTTTAATTTTGCCTCAATATGTTCACCTCATATATACAAGGCCTGACGCTGGAAGCTGGCGGAAACTTTAAAATGGCGTAGATGCGCGTTGGCAAAAGTAGGCAGTTTTAGGTTGTTGTGATTAATTATTTTTTTGTAATATTTATTTTCTGTTAATCTAGATAGTATGTAAACAATTGCTTTGTTAACATTAGTAAACAAAGTGTCTGCGAAAATATTTTCAAAAGAAAGTGTCTGTGAAATTCGTCAGTTTTTGGTGAATTTACTTTAAAGAAAATATTTTGGGATTACTGTTGATTGTAAAATAGTTAATACAAGGACGTCAGAGAAAGAGAAGTCATTTGTTCGGACAATGTGACCTTCAGCGAAGGAGGATACCAGTCAGGACGAAAGCCATTGAAGTCAGCCAGTACTCAATCGTCAGAAACAAGTCCAAACAATGAAGAAAGGAATGAAGAGACAGATCAAGCTCAAACTACAAAAGAAAAGACTGAAGAAAAATTTGAAGGTGAAATAACTGAAGACGAAAATGAAGAAACGCCAAGGCAGAAAGAAGTGAATGTACAAGGTCAGAGAAGAGAAGGACTGCGAGATCGTAGCCAAATACTGAAGCCAGTAAGGCTGAAGGACTATGTTCTTGATTTCTACAACAGAAACGTCAACGTAGCAATGATAGGAGAAGTAGAAGATATTCCCATTTCTGAAGCTCTGAAACATGAAGGATGGAAGCGTGCAATGAGAGAAGAGTTTGATTCCCTGATGCAAATGAAGACCTGGAGACTTGTAAAATGCCCTGAAGGTGTCAAACCTTTGACTTGTAAATGGGAGTTGCGTGAAAAGGCCGATGGAAGATTGAAAGCACGTCTGGTAGCAAGAGGTTTTGGACAAGAAGAAGGAATCAACTATTTTGAAACGTTCAGTCCAGTCGCTCGCCATGCCTCAATCCGTTTGATGCTAAGTCATGCAGCCACCGTGAAGATGAAGCTGGTAGTTTTTGATGTCAAGACAGCTTTTCTACATGGAAAACTGGAGGAGGTAATTTATATGCGTCAACCGGAAGGGTTTAAAGATGACACCGACAACGTATGCGAACTTGATAAGAGTCTTTATGGACTAAAACAGGCACCGAGAAACTGGCACGACACGGTATCAACATTCTTCGAGAAGGAACTTGGACTGATTTGCAGTGATGATGATCCTTGTCTATATTACAACAAAGACAAGTCGATTATGATGACCATATTCGTGGATGACGGACTCATCGCAGGCCGTGATGAAGCTGAAATCTACCAGATGTTGGATATCATAAACAAGAAATTTGAAATTACATACAATAATAAGATTCAGAAAATTTTGCATATCTCGGAATGGAAATTCAAGTTAGAGAAAAAGGTATCTTTGTTGGCCAAGCAAAGTATACAAACAAGATCATCAAACGCTTCAAGTCAGACAGTTATAATCCAAGTTTCACACCCATAGAAAATAGAATGGTAACAAATGAAGAGGACAAGCAGAACGACCAATCGATTCCACCAACTATCCCGTACAGAGAAGCAATTGGAAGTCTTCTCTACTTGGCCACCATCTCTCGACCGGACATCTGTTTTGCTGTCAATTATTTGAGTCGCTTCATCGGAAAGGCAAATATGAGTCACTGGAAAATGGTGAGAAGAATTTTTCAGTATCTGAAGGGGACATCAAACTTCGGTATCTTTTTTGATGGAGGAGACAAGCTCATCGCTTATTCGGATTCTGATTACGGCGGAGATCCTGAGACGAAACACTCAACCACCGGTGTACTTGTCATGAGAGGAGGGCCGATTGTTTGGTACACACAGAAGCAACGACTAGTGGCAACATCGACAGCTGAGGCGGAGTATCGCGCTGCAGTCGCAGCAATTGATGAAGTCTGTTGGATCAAGAGGATTGGACTCGAATTGGAAATTCTGAAGAAAGATGTACCTGTTAAACTTCTGATCGACAACCAGGCAGCAATCCAAATGATGTTGAATGCACATGATGGTAAAACCACTAAGGGAAGGAAACATAGAAATTCCAAGAAACATCATACAGGAGCATATCGACAAGACGGTTGCACTTGAACACGTTGAAAGTGCCAATCAGCTTGCCGACATATTCACAAAACCATTGTCAAGAAAATTGTTTGAAAATCAGCGTTGTAAAATAATTAAGGAGTGTTGTGATTAATTATTTTTTTGTAATATTTATTTTCTGTTAATCTAGATAGTATGTAAACAATTGCTTTGTTAACTTTAGTAAACAAAGTGTCTGCGAAAATATTTTCAAAAGAAAGTGTCTGTGAAATTCGTCAGTTTTTGGTGAATTTATTTTAAAGAAAATATTTTGGGATTACTGTTGATTGTAAAATAGTTAATACAAGGACGTCTGTTAAAACTACAACTTGACTTGTTTGATAAGTTATTTGGCAATTAAAAACTAACAGGTTATGGGCCCAGATCATGCTCAAAAGTCANCTCATTCTTCAGTATTCCTATCAGGGGCGTAGATTAAATATTTAAAAATAGGGATCAGTGAGCAAGTAATAGACAGACAAACAGAAGAACTAATTGTTGATGTTGGTGACAGTTATAGAGATTCCCATGATGACAGGGAATGTGAAAACTAACTTTAAAACAAAAGCAATAGGTTTATTTTTTCTTTATCGTAAGTCATTTTTCTACATTATTTCCTAGTACGCTACTGTCCTATCTGTATTAATACTATAATTTACGTCTACTGAAAGCTTATTTGTGTATCGGTTCAAAGTGACTTACCCAAATAGGTCATAAATGGGCAAGTACCTGCGCGACCGTTCGCCAGCTTCCTTCGTCAGACTTCTGTACCTAAATATCATTATTTTATATATTAATAATATTAAAATATAAAACATATGCTCGGACTAAATTAAATGTGGGTATATGGATATATACCAATAATACCTATAGATCGAACAAAGGGATAGCTATTCTGTTACATGAAATCGTTAAAGGATATCATCATGAAAAAAAAAAAACGTGAAATAAGAAAATTCGTACAAATACCTTCAGAAATCTATTCATATTTCAAGTCCAATAAATGCCATATGAAGCCTCCGAGGGTATTACGCTTTGTTAAAAAGATTTTGAGAGTTCGGTTGGTTTAGGACAGTTTTTAGAGAAGCATGTAATATCTACTTTCAGGTAGACTGGAAAAACATATTGCACGCGTTCACCAAATTACACATTTTCGCTCGTGCGACATAAAAAGAAAAATGTCAGCAAAGACATTTGTAATTTCTTTTTGCCTTATCTGCGTATTACACACCTCATATACATATAGAAGATATAGGCGACTTGAGAATCGAATATTCTACTTCATGCAGTCATTAAAGGGCGACGTCATTTATAGGAAAATACAATGTAGGATAGAGAAACTCATACAAATACCTTTAGCCATCTTTTCCTGTAAATAATAACGTAATATAAGTCCAATAAATTAATATTTAAAGCATTTGAGGGGTGTCACATGTCACGCTTTGTTCAAAAGATTTTGAGAGTTCGATTCGTTCCTAGGAATGGTTTTCGAGAAGAATGTGACATCTTTAGATAGATGTGGTTCAAACAGCATATTGCACACGTTCACAAAATTAAACATTTTCACTCGTAGGACATAGGAAGTGTAGTACTCTATTTTAAGCGCCACCTATTTTATAGTAGATCACGATTATAGTTTACCCGGGCCGGTGCGATGAGGATGATCGATCGGTATCATTATAGTATTCAGAGTAGTAGAGTTAGTTGGCATAGTTAGCGTGTATGACTGTTATGTGCTTTTATTTTCTTTTATGTTTAATGTAATAAATGTAAATACTTGTTTCGCCCTCAAAGAATATATAAACTCTTTAAAACCCAACTACAGAAGGAAAATACCGGTGAATATTTTATCTCGTCTGCATATTTAGTTAGGAGATAAGGCTTTAGATCATGAGAATCTGCTCTTGACAAAATAAGTTTCTCGACTTGCTCATGATAATCTCATATAAGCATTTTATTTTTGATATTGTTTTGGTTTACAACAAAACAAGATATAATCGGCATGTACGTTTCTTGCGACAGTTCTAATAGCGCTGTTAGGTTAGGTTAGGTTATGAATTAAAGAATTTCGCATGTACGCTTTAATACTTACATAAAATAAATAGGTACATTGTGTTCTATTAGATACTAACATGAAATCCATAGAAATGCATGCTTTTATTTATTTTTACATCTGATTCTACAATTATATTGAGTGATCTATTAATTCCCCTGTTTTTATTAAATTCTTTTGAAATGTTGTAATAAATTTCCTGCCCCTGTAGGTGTAGCAGAAATATTGGTTTCTGAGAAGAAAACTTCCAAACAAAAATTTTTAGTCTACCTTTGTCATTCTTTTTTGTTCATCTTAGAGCTTTTAACATTTCAACGTAAGAATGGAAATAAACGGTATTATTACAGAGTGTGGCGTTTTTGGCACTGTCAGTATTCTATTTGTTCCGGCTTTTGTTTTTGGTAACATCTAGACGTTTCGCCCAAAACTGTAGCTGACATTTTCAAGGGTAGCCAAGTGGTCGTCTTAGTCAAAGTCGGTTCGAGTGCTGTGTGGTGGCAGATAATTTTTTTTTTGAAAACGAGAAAGTTGCACCATTACCTCAGTTTACTTCAAAGATACGAAAGACCAAAAAGGGTTAGTTAATAATAAATTCCGCAACTTTAATTTTTATTTCTTCAGCCGATCATAATATAACATTCGTCTATTTTTATTGCTACTGCTACTATAGTTATAATTCATACAATATTCAAATGATTAAATCTTATCAATTACGTTTGAAATAGAAGATTAATTAACGATTTGGAATTTCCTTAAACACTTTTCATGTTTCTTTTTTATTAAACATTCGCTCATATTTTCTTTCATGCTCTAAATATTGAACATGAATCATGCGATTTTCTACAAAAAAGGAAAATAAATCGAGGTGCCTATTACAGTGTAGATAGTATTATATTTTTACTGTCCGTTTAGTATTTTTAAAAGTACTTACTGTTGATTTATATACTGACAGAAAGAGATTAAAATACTGGCCACATGGATTTAAATGCTGCTTATTTAATTTGTTTCAACTGGAATTTTTTTTAAATAATAGAGTGATGGTCAAAACTTAAGCGCAGGTATCACTTGCTATCTCACTTACGTTTGCGAGCCGTACCTACCTCTAATTAAGTGAACAGTTATAGCTACGAGTGTACGGGAGCAAATAAGAATTGCTTAAAATGTTAATTTTAGTTATACATTTTCCGAAAGTTTTCCTACGACCTCTACCAAAATGGCCTTTCTTTCTCAACTAGTGCCTTGGTTTTGGAAGGAAACGTTTAAAAAGAAAGGAAAGTTGAAAGTTAGTTATTGTTTCTACAATTTTCGACATATTCTTTTTTTGTATTCAGGTTATTTTGATTTCATTTATTTGTTATAAATACAAGAGCAACTGTGTGTCACTCATTGTCAGTCTTAAGAATAAATGACGTCATCAAAATACTGACTTTTAACAGAAATATTTAGTAGCCTACAGTGACGTCATTTATGAATAAATTAAAAAATTCTTTGACTCCTGTGACCCATATTTTGCCTGAATGAAAAGGATTAAAAATTTAATAATAAACAAGCTGTCTCAGAATTTAGCACTAAAGCAAGTAATGCACCTATACATCTACAGAAAAAAAAATCTCATTAATTTGAGGTAGTTTATAGTGGGTAAATAAAAAATCGGAAAAAAAAATGATTTCAAATTAATATTGCATATTAATCCACTATTAAGTAACTAACAATGTCATAGGATTTCATATATTTAATATATATATATATAATTAAGTTAATAAAAATCAACGGATCGTTAACCTTGCAGGTCGGTTGGTCGTGGTTGCTGTTGTCACCTCTCGTGGTTTAGTAGTAGAACTTTGGTGCGTAAAGCCAAAGGTCCGGGGTTCGATTCCCGGTGGGGGTGTGACAACAGCAACAAAAAAAATCCCTCGTTAATTTCAGGTAGTTTGTAGTGGGTAAATAAAAAATAAAAAGAAAATATTGCCTATTAATCCACTATTAAGTAACTCACAATGTCATAAGAGTTCATCTACAGAACTGTTCAGAATAAATTTACCATCAATGTAAGACTGCAATTTTAATTATTTGATGCTGCAATTAGACAGTAAGATTAAATTACTATACCCAAATTATTTTTATTGATTAAGAATATGTTTGCATTTTGAAGCTACCAAACTCGTAGGCACAAATTTTCATTTCAGTATTGGTATATCTCATCCTGTTTTCCGAAAATCTCCCGTTAGATTGACGCTTATTTACCTTTTTCTTCATTGCTGTCTCTATATGGAAAAACATTGGGTAACTTATCTTGCTTGTCTGTAATATTTATCAATGTCGGTCTGTTCATTTGTTCCAGTATTTCTTGTATGTGAAAAACATTCCTTTGCCTTATTTTAGGAAATAGAAATGATGAAATATTTCAATGAAACTGACGTGAAACAATCGTAGCTGAAACCTTAAGAAATTCTTAGTGTGTTTACGCAAAGGGCAACTGGGTTCATTCTATGTACATATAAATAGCATAATTGTAGTTTCTTTTTTTATTCGAAACTCGTTTGTTGGTTTACAAATAATTTCACTATTTTTAAATTGTTTTTTTCACAGAATTTATTGCATCATAAAAATCTTGTTCACATTTATCAAAGCGCTAGATACTTTACAAGTAAATTTGTAACTCAGCCAAACTAAGATGGGCTACAACATTAAAAAAATAATGACCGTTAGTGAGATATTTAAATTAGAAAAGATGATATTGTTAGAGATAGAAATGCCAAATGAATAATTCCTTGACAATTAAAGAATGCATTTCTCTTTAGAATGAGAAAGATCGACAAAAATAAACACAAAGTTTGTTACAAAACAGATGATTAAAAACTGTAAGGAACATTTCTCAACACTGTGTCTTCTTCAGGTGGAAGAAATATTTAATGATGTTTGTGGTCGTTAATAAACTGGGTAACACTACTTTTCTTGTGTCGATACGGCAAAACCGAGACTGTATAATGTGTTAACGCATTACATTAGAACAATTGTATCATCACAATAAAACCTCTTCAAGTATAGTATCGATGTAATTGTAGTATCAATACAAGGGTCGAAATTACAACAAATTCACTTTACCAATTGCGTATAAACTAGAAAATTGTCGTCTCCAGTAGAGATTGTATGAGGACATGTAGTGGCTGAAGTACCTACGTACCGCCTCACACTAATTTAAAATTGACGTATTTTATTACATTACCTATTTGTAATAAATAATTATCAATTAAATTATGATTTTATAAATGGAGACACTTGAAACGATGAAACATTAATGTAGGTTGCAGGGAATGCCCGCCAGGGGTGGCATGTTAAAAACAAAATATTTTAAAACACGTGTAAAAATGTATGTTTAAAAACATACAATCTAAACAAAAAAATAGTATTAGATTATATTATTCTATGTAAACTAATTATGAACCTAATACAGATGCAAATGAAATGCAGTTTTTATGAACTGGAACGGCTTTTGTAGAAATGATCTATTCAATGATAGAGAATGAGAGATAGAGGAAGGGAATTTGTGCAAATATCATAATAGCGTGTATGTTGGGATTTAATCAGCGGAAATTTACCGTTTAAGTCATTATAATGCCAGTCCTTTGTTTTGTACCTATTCAATAGCTAGACATATAGTTGAAATCATGGATATAAGCTGTTCGAGAGAATTATTACAATAATCGGTCTATAGGTTTTAATTCGGCGTCGCTTTTATTTTCCTTTAATAGGCATTTAATGTTTGAAAACCACCACTAATTTATCATTTATTGTATTACCCAATGCTAAAATAACTATAAAAACGAATTTATTTATTTTTCGAGCATAACTATGAATGTATTGTTTTCCTCGCAAGTGCAATATTGTATTATCAGTTTTGGTTATTAAGAGGCGTTCTTTAACCCCTCACCCCTGTTTATTCGGTTATTCTTTTTATTAGCTGTATACAGGGTACCTCAAACTCAGCGGCGCATTAGACATTTTAGGGAAGTTAAGCTTATTAGGGTTATTGGGGATGATCTTTGTTGGGATTTCAGAGAACCGGAATGTTTGTAAATCCCAAATGCAATAAAGATGTGCGTGGGAATAATAACGCAAAAACATTTATAAAGAATGTCATGTATGTTAATATTACAGTCGAACCTGGATAAGTAAGAAAACTCTATAAGCGACAAAAATAGATCCTATCATTTAGCCTCTAGAACTTCTATGAGTGACAGTGTAAATACCTCTTTTAGAGAGAGTCACTTCTCACTTCTAGGCCTCTGTAAATGACAGTTTCTTACTCTATACCTCAGTAAGCGACACTATTTATAATTGTGCACTTGTTCCTATCTTATTTGTTGTAAAACAAGCATGAATAACCGAACTTTTAAAATTTTGTGGCAACTGATGATGATTTGCTGATGGTTGCTGAAGAGCATACGGATGACGAGATAGTTGTGGATTGTACATTCATGACAAAAATGAAGGTGATGACGAAGACACCGCGGATATGGATGCAGAAGTAAGTAGATGCAAGTGTCTTAATAGTGTTTGTGGTACATGTGTGTTCAAGGATGAGTGCAAAACTAGGGAACAATGCTTTTTTTAGTTTTGGTTAAGAGTTTCTATTAAATTTTTCCTTGATAATTTGTTGGTTAACTTACCCATTCATGTCAAGATGTATTAATTGGATGGCATCTGAAACAAAAAGCAAAGTATAAAAAACTAGACAATTATTTGAATCGTTCATTTCTAATTACAAAAATTTTGGGGTAAGTCATTTTTAAAAGGAATAGATTGACTGTCTGCGTCAGCACTGAGGATTCTATTATCATTTGCGACATCGTACTTGTGAGAATCAGGTTTTTCTGCAGTTGCAGTAATGATGAATAAGTACAAATCGAAAATAAGCGTAGAGAAGGAGATGAGAGCGGCGGATTTCTAATCTTGAGCTCAGTTTTGAGAAGCCATGTTCAGGAAAGCAAGCACATCCTCCTCATTATCAGCCAGCCAACAAAGTAAAACAAATACATTTTTTCATTTTTATTCTCGTGTTGTGTTTTCATTATTATTTTCTAATAAACTACCTTCTATACGTTATTTGAAGCTTTTGTGATAACTTATTGCTGGGCTAGAACTACTTTTATGTAGTATTCATTAATTTATTTTCATGTCACTGGTACAGTGTTGATACATCTAAATTGTTTATTTGAAATTGCAAGCTAACACCTACTTACCTACACTTTCAGTAGGTCAATAAGCGACCGTTTAAATAGCAGAAAGAATAATAATAAAAAGTCCAGTCAAGAGTGGCGAGTCGAATTTAAGATCACGAAGTTGCAGGGCGGTGAAACGGCTTACCGTCTTTACTAACTCTGTACCATTTTTACGTTCCCGAATTATCTAATAAGGTAGACTAAGATTATTATTGTATAGGAGACGAAAAATTAGAAGAAGTGGCTGATTTTAGGTATCTAGAAAGTCAGACAAGTCAGAACGGGAGGAGTTGTAGGGATATAAAGTACTATCCTCTGCTTTATATAGATACCGCAGGGTCGAGTAGCCTTCAGTAAAAAGAAGTCATTTCTATGCTTGCGAACGGTTAATTTAGAAATACGAAAAATGTTCTTAAAGGTGTGTTTTGGGCACGACGCTGTGTGGGTGCGAAATATCGACAGTGGGCGCGGAGGAAAAGAAAAGGTTGGAAACGTTCGAAATGTGGTGTTACAGGCGAATGGTGAAGATACCGTGGATAGAGAAGGTTAGAAACGAAGAGGTATAGAAAAAGCAGGGGAGCAGAGGACTCTATGGAAGTCAATAAGGAATAGGCGAGATAGGTTAGTAGGACACCTTCTCAGGCATGAAGGTCTAGTCAGAGACATATTAGAGACAGAAACGGGAGTTAGGAGGGGTAGAGGAAGACCTAGATTAGATTACTGTTCGCAAATGGTTAACGATGTGGGTTGTTCTAGTTTTAGGGAAATGCGAAGATTAGCTTAGGATAGGAAGGAGTGGATATGCGTATCCAACATGTCTTAGAACTGACGACCTCATAATGATGATGATAAAATTCCTTTCTTTGTGAATTGGTAGAGGTGAAAAATAAATAAGTTGCTAATTCGTTTCACTATGACCCTACAACTAGTAGGTGCTTTTTGACCAGATGGGGGCGTCGCAAAAGAATTGAAAATTCTCAAGGACATCAGAGTAAAAATAAATCTGGGAAGCCGAAGAAGCCTTGTGCTAGCCCACTTCTGTTTCATAGTTGATATTTTAAAGATTTTACCCAGTTGTGCGCCTATCTAGAAATCATTCTTTGTTCGCTTAACACAGAATGATATCAATTTCGTTGAAGTGCCGATCGAAACTTTTTATAATAATATAATCTGAAAGCAATTTCATAGCATTTGGAGAAGGCGTATTTTTTGTTTAAACTAAAAGGCTGTAAGAAGGAGGATTTGGGGATTGATTTATTGAAACTCAAGAAAAACACGTTGGCAAATCATAATTATTTACTTATTTAATATTTTATACTAGGAAGTTAGACGTGTGGGCCTCAAGGAAGACAGTCTGTTTCTATAATTCTTTTAGGTATCGCACTGGATATTAAAATAATGCTCATGAACCATTCGGTTAACATTATTACCTACTTATTTCAGTATAAAGTATTTCTATTTATGAGCTACAACGACATAATCGTAATTCATGTTGTGTCTATCTAGATTTGCGTGTTTTGCTCGTGTTTGTTTACACTTTCAGCGTCCATTTTCTGCAGCTAGCAACGAGGGAGCTTTAGTTTTAATACGAATGCACACAAAAGGGCAGATGACTCAGAAAACATAAATATAGCCGCAAGCGTGGAACGAACAAATTGCAATACCACCAACGATGCGACGTTCTCTAAAAAGCCTTGACGGATTACACGGACGCGAAGTTTGAAAAGGAACGATATTTTACTTAGCTTAATACCCAACGAAGGCGAGCGGCGAATTCGAAACGATGAAAAACGTTGCAGCATTCATGTAAAAGGGGTCCTACCAGGAATCATCTAAAGGAGTTTTCGTATCTATGCGAACATATGTAAAGTGCAATATAAAAAATCAGTTTTGGTTTACAATGAAAAATTTACATCTGTATGAACATAGTTGCTTGAATAATGAGATTTCAGAGGATAAGCTACCTTCGTCCAATATGCAGATTTTGTTTCCCTGAGAATAAGTAAAATGCAAAAAGAGGAGAAACTGCTACATTTCAAATTCAAATTTACGTTTGCTATAACTACGCGCAACGTAGTGGAATTGATAACGAAACAGGTTCTTTTTAGTTTTCGTTTATCTTAAACAAATTCCGATAAACTAATTATCTTATGCACTATCACTATCCTTATTAAAAACCCTAGGACGAAATTTTAATGAATTATCACCTTCCACAAAGTGGAAATCAGAACAGTAAAGTGGGGATAAGCAAAATTGAAAAAAAGAAATTTTATCATTGTTTGAAAAATGGAGAAGAATGTCCTCGAAGTAAGTAATACCAAGATCAAATAAGCAAGACTAGTACCAATACTGCGACAGTCTTGGTCTTAGTCTCGCTTAGTTTATCACTGCAGAAAAGTCATCGAAAAATTAAATTATAACAATAATGTACACATTTCAGTTAACTTATATTGCTGTTACAATTTCGAAGAATTATAATTCTCAAATACTGCGTAGTATTACCAAAATTAGTCGCTTATAAATAATTAATTGAATATCTCAACTCAATCCTTGAAACTGCCGTAAATCAATACATCAACCTCCCATACCAGCCAGTAAGTGTATAAGGAAGTGACAGGCAAAAATATAGCTTTTACTTTTGTGACACGTGAAATTGTTTTGATTTATGCCGAACAATGTAAAAATACTTTTAGGAGGAATATACAGAATGCATGGCATGTTGTTTAATAAAGGCCCTGAAGAAAAATGGGGGAATTTATAATATGCTGAAAGGTGGTTTCGGTAGAATTAAATTCTGATATTTTGCGCGAATGTTTTAGGACACTGTTTATTCGCTATAAAATGTAAATTGAAAACGAAATACAATGTCACGACTTATGTCAGTTTTACCTTACTTTGTCAAATTGGTCCTAAGTGTTCATTTTTCAATGCCGATTCCCAACGGTATACTTACAAGAATAACAAGTTAATTCTTAACAAAGTAAATCGCAATGAGTAGGGCTTAATTTCTTTTTCTTTTTCATTTATTTATCATTTTGTCTGAAAACTCACCGCAAAAAATAATTTGTCGAAAATATAACCTTTTCTTGTTGGAAATGACTTAAAATCACATAATCATAAAAAATATACATGAAATAATCGGGAGGAAGGTGTTTTGAGTAATTTTTATTGAAAACTAGCTGTCCCGGCAGACTTCGTACTGCCCCAATCGATATATAAAAGACCTAAATTTTTGTATAAAATAAACTTAGTTGACAAATGTCAAATATTATGGTTGCGTTCAGAAATTTAATTTGACAGAACTTAAGATTTATCAATCTACATAAAAATAATCTGAAAGATAGTTAACAACTTTCATATTTATTCACCTTTTAAACCTTCCCTGGACTTCCACAAATAATTCAAGACCAAAATTAGCCAAATCGGTCCAGCCGTTATCGAGTTTTAGCGTGACTAACGAACAGCAATTCATTTTTATATATATAGAT
>NW_020439062.1:36098-98778 GCF_000699045.2 Agrilus planipennis | reverse complement strand
AGAGATTTGCGGACAATGAAGAAGTAATCGAAGCTGTAAATGGTTATTTTGAGGAGCTTGACGAATCAGTCTATAGAGATGGCATTAATAGACTGGAACACCGCTATGAGAAATGTATCAGCCTTGGAGGAGATTATGTTGAGAAATAAAAAAAAAAAATTTTTAAAAACCTTGTTTTTCTTGGTCAGGCCGGAAACTTATCAATCCACCCTCGTATTACAAGTTGAATCCAATTCCACTATTTCTTCTGCGGGGTTTCAGTTAATTCCTTCAACAAACGATGGAGAATCGCGCCCTTTACTGATGCTCTAAGATGCGCTTACCCTGCCTTTAGTAGTTTAATTAATTGTAACATTATTGAGAGATTACTTTTACATCCTTGACATAGCTTGCAGTACGCAGTAATTAATGGCATTAGCTCACTTCAGGTATAATAGATTTAATTAATCTTATTTTTATATGCGTATAATAATGCAATTTACGATACATTGAAGTGAATTAATATTTTGATTAATTTTTACTACTACCTACAGATAACATCAAATTAATAAGGAAAAATAGTTGCTGCTGTCACGTCCTCACCGGGAATCGAACCCGGGCCTCTAATTTTACGCTTGATTGCTCTACCACTAAACTTATCAAAAAATCCGGGCTCGAATTCCGGGAAGGGCGTGATAGCAGCAACAATTTAGAAATTCGAAAAAGGCTGTTAAAGGTGTATGTTTGGAGCATGGCGTTGTACGTGTGCGAAACGTGGACAGTGGGCGCTGCGGAAAAGAAAAGGTTAGAAGCGTTCGAAATGTGGTATTACAGGCGAATGATGAGGATACCGTGGACAGAGAAGGTTAGAAATGAGGAGGTATTAGAAAGAATAGAAGAACAGAGGAACAGTAGTATAAAGTAGAGAATAGCGCAGGGTAGATTCGTCTTCAATAAAAGAGGTCACCTCTATGCTCGTGAACGATTACATCGGAAATTCGAAAAAGGTTGTTAAGGGTGTATGTTTTGGAGTGAGGCGCTGAAGGGGTGTGAAATTGGACGGTGGGCGTGGCGGTAAAAAAGAGGTATCTTTTAGGATACGGTGGCTATAAGAAAGAATAGGAGAACAGAGGACTGTATGGAAGTCAATAAGAAACAGGTGAGATAGGTTGGTAGTCAAAGACATATTAGAGGTAGAAACGGGAGTTAGGAGCGGTAGAGATATACCTAGATTAGATTCCTGTTGCCAAATAGTTAAGGGTATGGGTTGTTCTAGTTTTGGGGAAATGCGAAGATTAGCTGAGGATAAAAAGGAATGGGAGGTGCGTGTCCAACCTGTCTTAGAACTGACGACCTTATGATGATGAATTTGAAGTTATATGTAGTGGTAAAGATTAATTGAAGTATTAATTCACCTTAATATGTATTAAAACCCTACAAAAAGCTTCTAAAATGTTTTTTTAGATTTTAATGGGTGTTGTTCGTTACAACAATGAATAGGATGCACCGGTCGTAATGCCCTACATATAAACATTACGCTTTGATATTTGTTGGAGTAGGAAATGCACACAACACACAATGCTAAGGTATCACCCGCAATAGTCAGTTAATACACGAATGATACTAATCAAAAACATTTTAGCATCGTCCATACGTTTATAAAAATGTAAATTATCCAATTAATAAGATTATTCATATGTTAATAGTAAATTCATGCTAAACATGCAAAAATAGCACCTTTATGACGCATTGAAGGCCAACAGTTAAGAATTCTTCTGGCCCCAAAGCAATAATTTAATCAGTGCAATGAAAACAGTAGATTTCATAATATTACTTATCCCTTTTCCCTAATTCTGAGACTTACAGGTTAAGTTTGTTTTAGTTTCTGCTTGGAAGAAACTTTTCAATTGAATTATCACAATCCTGAACAAAAAAAAAAATAAATTGGTGACATTTTACTGGCATAATTGAGACCGCAGTTAATTGTAGATGAGAAATTAGCTCAACACATTAACGCATTTTGGCTTCTTTTACATGACACCTGCCAACATTTAAATATAGGAAATACCCAATATGATCATTCGGAATCGAACTGGAATTCAAGGAAGTGCAAAGGTGGTGATACAGGTTCGCCTTTTCTCATAACACTGTGGTAAGATTTTACATTTAATGATTGAAAAAACAAACATTATAAGTTAAGACATTCTGAAACAATTTCACGTTTTTTATTCTGTTTCTTTAAACCCTGGGTATTGGTTTCGCCTTTTTTATGTTGTCAACACATTGTTCTTGCAACGTTTCTTAATATGTCTGCATGTAACATTAATCAACGTATGTTCCCCGAGAGTGAACACGCGATCTTTAAAGTTCAACCCAATTTTCACCTGAAAGGAAAAAAGTAGTACAAAGAACATGCAAACAAAAACTTCCAAGGGTGATATTTAAGACTACAAAACAACTGTTTTCAGCAAATGAAGCATCCTGTAAGCTCAATTCTAATGACGAGTGATTTGATTCATTCAATCCGTGTGTTATTATACTACCGTAACCACATATCCGAAATACATAACTGTCGGCATGTAGATAACTACAATCATCTGAATTTGAACGGTTGGGTAACGTTATCGGTGGTGTATAGCACATTTCGTCAGGGAAACCTTTCTCATTATTACCTAATCTACGTTAACCATGTAGTTTAATTATTTTCGTTACAATGAAAACATCCTTGGACTTTAAACGAACTCCTTTGATTCTGGATGTAGGTGATTCCGCCGACATGCTGCAACCACAGACTATCTATGATCCAATATTGTCATTCCAACAAGCACAACAACACAGAACGTTAAAGTGGGCGACTTTTAATTAAAAATTCCGATATTGAAAATAAGCTACTTATTTCTATCCTTTAATTAGACCTTTTATTAATCACCTTATTCCAAATTCACGTTAAATCCATAGATATTGGCACATACAATGAAGTGACTATTTTCTTCTGGTTTTAAGTATTATAATAATTTATTTCATCCTTTTTTTCATAAGGTCTAACACGTATGGTGAGCTACGCCGTAGTAGTAGATATCCAACTGTCTAAATGGGCCTTGTCGAACATATTGAATTTCATTAAATGTAGTTTTGTACAGATGGTGCTTATCGTGCCATTTGTAGGCTTTCATAAAACACTGCACACACAGCAGGTAGAGTTAATTGGTTTGTGTTCAGCCGAGGCTGTCTGCGTCGCGCTGATGAGATCCAACATCATCAAAATCACAATCCGCGTCTGACAGCTTCGAATACTATGAATTTCTTTGTTCATCATTAAACAAATTTGACATAGAAGTTTAAATTCTCTAGAGATTAGGAAAACAAAACAAATTAGCCGATAAGCACACGTTAGTCGTCAATACCACCAAGAAAATCAATGTTTAAAGATTTCAATTTGTATAGGTGTTGGGTACAAAACTTAGCAAAACATTTATTGTATGCATTTCGTCTAATTAAATGTAGAAGTTTGCAGCAAAAAGTACATCCCCAGGTAATGTTTAAAATGCAGAGAACATTTTTAATTTGTTTTGTATCCACGTGCTAAGTAACTTTGTTTTGTCTGAAGCTCACGAGTTCGTTCGAAACAATTACAATAGCAATTCATTGAAACAGTTTAACCTATCAGAAAAGTCTCGAATTCAATAAAACCGGAAGCCGTTTCATTTCTTTCTCTAATTAAATGTCTTCGAACAACGGAAAATAGAAGAAGCGATTTTGCAAGAGTATCAGGGGATTTCCTTTCTCTCGTGCAGAATTAGTCCTGTTTCTCACTCACTAGTTGTGCCAAATTCGTTTTTGCGCCGCATTGTTTACACCCGATGGGATTGTGTCGAGCACCGATGTGAGCTGCGCGATAAAGCGCCTGATTCGTAACTAAGCCTGAATTGATAAGTTTTGCCTGACTGTACTCTTCCATGTAAATCTGAGAATAGAAAACGTCCCCATGTCTGCATTATCTCGTAAATCGCAACAGTAATGCTCAGCGCCGCAATTCAACTCACATTGTAACAGATTTTAGTTAAAATGTTCTCCCTTTTTCGCTATTTATAGCTAGAGAGAGAATAACATTAAACAACCCCGCTTAACAAAAGGTAGGGTCATTCGAAAAATTAAACAAAACTTACCTCTTGATGCCCAATTGGATAAGCAAATTCAATTTTTAAAATGAAAACATGAAAAAACGATATTCCCACAAATCAACAAATATATACATGGCGTTCTAAAGCTACAGTACAAATATGTGTCACTTCTTCCTTTCTAAAATTCTTATAACAATTACTCATTTTCTTTTAAAGTGAAACTTTTCTTACATCGCCCCAAATATTTTCGTCCATCTGTCGCATGTCACATTACAGTCGGCCGTGGAGTAGGGGTAAAAGTGAAAGGCGCTCAGCAGAGCAGCCGAGGTCAATATGTCAGCGCCCATGGATCGCGTGAGCATTTATTTTCTCACTCATTCGTGCAAGTGCATGACAGTTACATTTATAGACTGTGAAACTAAAACCAAAGATGAATTTATTGAGAGAACAACTGAAATTCAAAATGATTCAATAATTTAAATAAATATTGTTCTCAGTTTTTAACATGCGTCTATCATCTGAATGATTGCACATTGAAATTAAAATTTATAGTTGAATATCTTCTCTACTATTATTTTTCCATGATCATTCCCATTTTCTAATAATTGAGATAAGATTAAGAAAGCGAGTTTAATTTTAATACCCTAAATCGAATAGTTTTTGCGAAATTTTACAGTTAAATGTTTACAACACATGTTTTTATTTTAGATTCAATCTTCCCTTAAATTTAATTTCTGTTGTCAATTCAAAATTTCTTAATGTTATATTCAATTTAAGTGATGAAATAAATTATTATAATACGTAATACCTGAAGAAAATAATCACTTCATTATATGGGCCAGTATTTATGAATTTCATGTTAATATGGATTCGTAAAAAAACTTGTGCGGCTACCTCCGCTGTTAGTAGGACTTTTGGAATAAGCTGATTAATAAAACGTCTAATTAAAGGACGGAACTAACTAAACGGCTTATTTCCAATATGCAGAATGCTATCGTTTAATCGGAATTTTTAATTAAAAGTCGCCCACTTTAATGTGCTGTGTTGTTGTGCTTGTTGGAATGTCAATATTAAATCATAGGTAGGCTGTGGTAGTGGCATGTCGGCAGAATTGAGGGAGTTCGTTTAAAGTCCAAGGATATTTTCATTATAACGAAAATAATTAAACTAAATGGTTAATATAGATTAGATTATAGTGAGAAAAGTTTCCTTGGTGAAATATGCCGATAACGTTGTCCAACCGTTCAAATTCAGATGGGTTCAACTACTCATTGTAATAATCTACAGGCCGACATATATGTATTTCGGATATCTGGTTACGATAATATAATAATACATGGATTAAACAAACCAAGTCATTTGTCATTAGAACTAAACTTACAGGATGTTTCAAAAATTCCTGAGAACAATTGTTTTACAGTGTTAAATATCGCCATTAGAAGTTTTTGTTTACGTTCTTTGTACTATTTCTTCCCTTTACTAACTACCATGAAGTTCTTCGTTCAACTTTGGTAAGTGCCTATCACGTATGGTAAGCTACCCCGTAGAGTCTGTTCAGGAAGAAGCTATGTTTGTACATGGACCTTGTTAAAGATATTGAGTTCCAGTAAATGTAGCATTCTACTACAAATGACGTTCATCGACACTGACTGATGAAGTAAGCAGGTAGAGTTGATCTGTGTCCTGTTGAAGCCATCTACGACGCGCTGATGGGATCCAACAAGATCGAGAATACAATCCGCCTGCGACAGTTTCGATGAACTTCTTCGTTTGATGTAACGTACCCATGACGTACTAAAGTGATCTACTCCGTAGATTCGGTTCAACAAGTACATATCCATCTATGTAAACGGATTTTGTTGAACATATTGAATTCCTCTAAATGCAGCATGGTTTAATACTATTTCTTCTAATTCTGTGTAATTAAAAGTGTGTGTTTTCATCAAACTTATTATTATACTATTATTCTCTTTCCTCTGGTAGATCTACCAGACAGTATGGGAATGCTTGCGATGCCTGGTTGAATCTTAAAAAGGTACTGGATCCGGGGGGCATCAGATTCGATCCGGATATCTGTCCCACGTCTATTCTAAATAATATCAATATGCGAATTTGAATACATTTCAGTCGTGATCGGTAAGTCTGAAACAACCATTTAATAGAAGCAACGAAGTAGAACTAGACAGTGTTCTTTAAAAATATACCGATCGAAAAGTTCAAAATTCTTCTTCTTTATAAATTCATTGAGCTGCAAAAGAAAATTATCCGCTTAAATGGAACTGCTGGAATTACATGCGGGTAATTGTTAAATACAGTTTCTTTGAAAGATATAATCAAGTTTGACATATTATTCGATGGAACTATCCTTTTAACACAATGTAAAAGAATGTGGTAACGTAAAAGTAACTATTTTTAATTTTGTGTCAGTAATAGGTACCGTCAAAATTTATGTCAAGAGGAATGTGTATCGTCAAGATTATATTCCAGCAACTAAAATATTTCTGATGTGATCATAAATACCAATGTATTCAGAGTTGCTATTGAACAAGAACAGATATAATTGGAACGCTTGTTTCAATTAGCTGTTTTCACTGTTCTGTCAGAAGTTTTCGGTTCAATTTAATTAATCTTGAATGGAAGGAGCGCTTTTCCATTAATATTTAATAACACCGAGCCACCAATAATTTCCAGTTGAAGTGGTAGTTGCTACTAGCATTACTTATGAAGTTGAAGCACTCTAAATTTATTTCAACAAAATGCATTTTATATTCATAGAATCTTCGTGAAGTGAAATGAATTTATATGTAAATGTATGCTTTCGAGCTATGTATTTTGCATAATGCTTGGGGTAAGTTAAGTGCCGCTACCATCGAGTAGAAGGTATTGGTATAATGGAACCCCTTTCGGTTAGATACTACCAGAAGTAATATTTAGATATTCGATATTAAACGGAAAGCTTCTATGTTCTCTGCGAAACTGAAATGAAATAAGTCGTACGGGAGACAGATTTAAACTATAAAATGCAGGTCAATGATTAATTTACAAAATATTTTTAATTTTATTCAAAAATAAAATACCGATACGAAATCGACTCGCCACTTTTACACAACCTAGCGAAATCAGGGATCGAATAGGAAAAAAGTGCATTCATTTACGAATATGACTTGAAAAGTGCCTCAGTAGAGGAGCGGAGGGCTAGTTGTAACAGTGGCAAGTAGTAACAAGCATTTTTTACCTAGACAATAGAAGAATATTCATTTGATTTTCAACCTAACCGATTACCCATTCTATCATATGAGCGCGATCAGTACCCCACTGGAGAGCACAGGAGGCGGTGTTGTGCAGATTTCAAAATTGATTATTGTTATTTCCAAATTGTTTAGCAGTTTATGATTTATTCGAATACATTTAGCATTTGTTTACTTCGATTACGTTAACTGTAATTTTACACCAAATAAGGGATACGTTATTTTATAACAGTTATTTCAAAAAACCTTGCAGTGGGGTATGTTTTCATTGGGGAAGTTGTAACTTGTTACCCCTAATTGATTTGTCATAGTAAAGTTATTAAAAAAGAAAGTTTTAAAATTTGATTCAGAATTTGAACCCGAAGAATGGTTTTGTTTAGCTCGTGGGGAACCTTATGAAAAATCAAACGAGGGGTGGATACAACGTATACTGTGCAAGATAAATGAATCAAAAGTCTGATTACATAAGTAGTTACGATTATAAATGTCTGGGAGCTTCTTGAGTTCCTTTGTAGTTTAAAAAAAGAAAGAACATGTTTTTGTTTATGTTTAAACATCTTTCTATTAGATTAAGTATGTAACTATAAAGTTTAAATCCTCTTTAGCGTGTCTAAAGTTTCTAATGCTAAATATGCTAAATAAATGTTGAAAAAATAGAAAACTGGTCTTCAATTCCTACTGTTACAGTTTGCCCCAAACCTGTAACAACTAGCCCCTAGCCCCAAACACGAGGGAAGTTGTAACACTTTTTGATTTTAACCCATTTTTACAAGAATTCGTCACAGGTTTGATTAAAATTTTATTTGAAATCGATAGCTGAGTAATAGTTCATTCGAACAGTACTGCTAAGTTTCCTAAATACCCAACAAGTAAACTTCCATAGCCAAGAAACAAAAACTTGTTACAACTAGCCCTTCGCTCCCATAAGTCTAAATTTTGGCTTAAAACTTAAAAACGTAATTTTTGGCCTTTCTGAGAAAATTAAAACGTAAAAGTTAAAGATGATTAGCCAACAAAGCGAATAGTGTCATTTTACAGATATTATAGCTCCATATATATATATATATATATCTCACAAATTCAACATTTTAGAGTAGTACAGCATTCAACGGCGTATTTTTTAAATATAATGGTGAAAAAGAACTAAAGTGAGCATGCGTTGATTCAAATAAATCCTTGTTTCGCTAGAAAAACCTTAGTATACTAATCTGAATTTTCAAGAACAATCATCATCATCAATCATAAGGTCGTCAGTCCCAAGACTGGTTAGACACTCACCTCCACTCTTTCATATTCTGCGCTAATCTTCGCATTTCCCTAAAGCTAGAGCAACCCATATCCATAACTATTTGCGAACAATAATCTAATCTAATCTAGGTGTACCTCCACCCGTCCTAACTTCCGTTTCTGCCTCTGATATGTCTCTGACTAGACCTTCATGTCTGAGAAGGTGTCCTACTAACCTATCTCGCGCATTTCTTATTGATTTCAATACAGTCCCCTATTCTGTTACTCTTTCTAATACCTCTTCATTTCTAACCTTCTCTATCCACGGTATTCTTATCATTCGCCTGTAACACCACATTTCGAACGCTTCTAACCTTTTCTTTTCCGCCGAGCCCACTGTACATGTTTCGCACCCGTACAGCACCGTGCTCCAAACATACACCTTTAACAACCTTCTTCGAATTTGTAAATCAACCGCTCGCGAGCATAGAAATGAATTCTTTTTATAGAAGGCGACTCGACCCTGCACTATCCTCTTTATATCCCTACTACTCCTTCCGTCCTGACTTATCTGACAATAGATAAAATTATTTAATAATATCTCGCTAATACTATGTTGCAAGTATCTTACTAAAATGAAAGGAAAACATAAAAATAAAAGAAATAACAAGAAGATCTATTATAATGTTTCTATGTAGTAAAGATGACAGTTTTTATATAACGGAGTATTGCTTTGTGTATAGAGGTTTATTATGGAATCCACTAATTCAAAACAATGTTCATAAATAAGGCTATCTCAGTCACGCATATTTAGGACGAATTCTAACAACGGAATTCGGTATTATCATTTGGCAAATATTTTAGGGGTACCCTTGGCCTGGAAAACGATCATTAACTGGGTTAACCTAGTTTTATTCCTTTCCTTGTGGAAACTTAATCCGTCCCTAAACGTCCTTCTATTAAATGTCCCTTTTACTCAATTTCTTTATTTGATAAAAGTTCTCGTTTATGTCGATTGCTATTATGATAAGCACTTTGAACGTTTTCCTCAATTTAAAAAACGAGACCTTTATGTCCTTATTCGTTATCATCTATACTAATTTTATAAAGCTGAAGAGTTTGTTTATTTGTTTACTTGAACGCGCTAATCGCAGGATTTTTTTCCGATTTGAAAAATTCTTTTAGTATCATATAGCCCATTTATCGAGGAAGGCTATACGCTATATATCATCATGCTAAGATCAATAGGCGCGGAGCATCAACGAAGAATGTTTCAAAATCGGTTCTTTTTTTCCTTTTGAGAGCTTTCGCTTGCTGCGCTATGTAAACAGTTAGTTTCGCAAAAATTATGTATGACAGAATTGTTCCCCTTTAAAAGTTCTAAAAAAAAGTCCGCGGCAGCATATGTCTATCTTTTAAGGTTGGCTCACTATAACCTTTTTTATGCTAACCAAATTTGTTCTAAAATAATGCATTATTTGCGAGTGTGTTTTTATAAACATGATATTGTAGCGACCACGAGCGTGATTGTGTGCGATCGGGCATACGTGTGTGTGAGCGGCTTATCGATTCGCCGACTACCCATGTGCGCCGTATCTGTAAACGTGTATGTCGTTCCTGCGTTCTGGGAAAGCAATTAAACAGTTCCAAGAAAACGAAACATTTTCGGACGGCTCGAGAAAGTTCCAGAAAGGACACAAAAGAGTATATAAAGGAAAAGACGATCGCCGTAGTAGAGTAGAAATAAATCGACTGTTGTGGAAGTGAAAGAGTAGAAATAAATTGACCGTTGTAGAAGTGAAAGAGTAGAAATGAATTAACCGTTGCAGACGTGAATCTAGAAATAAATTGACAGCGCAGTAAATAGTGATATAGTAACAGTACTGTAAATAAATAGAGTAATTCATCACCTAAGTTAGTAATAGTTTAATAGTGTTTTTAAGTTCAATAATAATTAGTGTAAATAAATAGTTTTTGTCGTTGTCAGTCTTAAAAGTTAATTTGTTAAACCCACGAACATTACAATATTGATAGTACCAAGGAAATTACGAATATTATTACTATTGGTACAGGTAGCTATGACTCCACATACAACATAAAGTCCCAACTGATGTTTCTCATGAACTCACAAACTTTAATTTATCACAATTAGAAGAACTAAGAGAAGTAGTATTCTCCCTACCAAAAAAAAGCAGTCCAGATGGTATAACAATTGACATAATTAAAACTGTATTTGGTGAAATAGGAACCATGTTACTGCACATAATAAACTGCTCCTTAGAGACAGGAGTTGTTCCAAAAAACATGAAAATATTGTACCAATATATATAATATAATATAAAGGTGCTCAACATGGTAGGCATTAGAAAAAGTTTGAATTNATTTAATAGTGTTTTTAAGTCCTTTAGTAATAATTAGTGTAAATAAATAGTTTTTGTCGTTGTGAGTCTTAAAAGTTAATTTGTTAAACCCACGAACATTACAATATTAATCCTTATCCAAATAAATACGTTATTCGTATGTAGGTACCTAAAATAGCTCTTTAACGTACGTATTATTTAAAAATATTTTCACCTTTTACGTAAACGAAGTTAGCGTTAGCCCAAAGTAACCATTCCACGCGGACGAAGTCGTGGGCAGACGCTAGTATCCAATAAAATCAATCCATTGTGTGCTATGTACATATTTGTATAATTATATTATAAATATTATAATTCACACTCTAAATCTCTAATTGGTCGCACCCAGGCCATCTTTTTTATCGTCAGAATTTCAATTCATATTTTAACTGAAAGTAATTATAGAAATCCATTGAACATCGCACGTGTACTGTACTCGTAGGATATCTTTATAAATTGAAATAGAAACTTTCACGAAATTATACTTCTTTTGTAAAAATAAACAATGGACTTTTGTAAAAAATGTTTCTGAAACACCGTAGAGCTGATTAAAAACATGCAAATTGGAAGTCCAAATTTCAATCGAAATGCAGAAGAGACAAGGGTAAACCAAAACCTTCGGATGAATTAATTTCAAAATTTGCATTAAAACCGTTCGAATATTGCTCGTGGGCTTGTAAAAATAATCCTCTTCATAAATTCGAATTTAGAAATTCAAATTGTTCTAAAATTGCGCCAGCCCTCGTCTTCGCTTGTGTAGTAACTTAGTAATGATAAAAAGAAAAGGTTTACAAACCTACGAATACTTTTCATATACACGTATTTACATTTTAATAACGAATGTTAATATATATGCAAAGCCTATCTGGAATTTATGTCGGAAAAAAAACATGAAGGCATTTTAATTTATATTGGTTCAGTATTTGGGCAGTTTTTAATTATTAAATTCTCATTACTTCATTTAAATGTTAAAATGTAAAAAAGAATCTACAAAGGGATATAAAAACAAAGTTAATCACAAAACTAAATTTAAATTTATTTTATCGAAACACGCTGATGGGGTGCCTAATTCAGAATAATGTCATGTGAGAAGAGATTGAATTATATTGAACCGGCATAAAAAAAACTTTTGAATGTTTCATTCCCACCAGCCAGAAATGCCGATGGGCGGGAAGTCCTTTCGGACTACGCCGGAAGGTAGGGCGGAAGGCCTTCTTCAGCCTGCTTTCAGGAATCGTGGGAATGGGTGGGTGGTGGTTCGGGTGAGAAAGTTGAGACGGACGAAATGGAAACAGAAGAGAATGAAAGATTATCTGTGGAATATTACTGTCCGAGCACTTGCCTAAGTGATCCAAGGAAACCATAGAAAAACTTGGACCAAGGCAGACGGGCCCGGAATCGAACTGGCGTCCCCCCAAATGTTAAGCAATGGTCTAAACCTCTAGGCCATGCCGCTCGGTACCAGTATAACCCGTCCAAATATATACGAATAATATCGCTGTCTCATTTATTTATTTAATCTTTCGGCGAGGCTTTAGCCATTTAGCCACAGCTACTACAACATCCTGTCTCTGTCTACGAATGAATATTCACCTCTACACGTCCAACACGTTTTTAATTAAAAATTTTGATTAATCGACAATATCCTAGATATCGTTGGCAAACCTTTTATCTGACATTTTAAGAGTCAGCAAGTTGTAGAAAGTCGGATTTGGAACCTAGGAAGAACTATAGAATATAATAATGATATGTGCAACCGTCGAAAATATGGAGATTAAAGAAATTAATGTGGATATTTTATGAAAATCCTCTGAAGGAATATAAAAACAGAAAATTTTAACATTTAGCCCGGAAATTATTGCGAAGAGGAATGTGTGCATTGCAGGCAGAAGCACACGGTGAATCGAAGGAATCGTCCAACAAAAAAACCAAACAATAACGTAAACCTTTACCATTTTGTCCTTCACAAACTTTTGGGTTAATTAAGACTAGCGTGATTTTAAGGTAAAAAAAAAACGAAAAAAAGTTTAAATGTAATATGATATTCAAAGAATCGTAGTAGATTAAAGCTGTGAACCTTAATCGTAAGTATTATTTATTATAATAAATCATTAATCAAAAGAAACAATACACAACGAAAGCAAAAAGTCCATTTTTAACATTAGTTTCGCAGAACTATTCTGATTCCGTATGCCTTTTAATTTTTAAATTGCTTTCTGTAACTTTTGCAGCGAATGATTACCTTTAGTTGCAAATTTGTTTTTGGCGTTTGCCTACTCAGTTTGTTTACTTTACTTTAATAAACGATCGAAGTTACTACGTTGTAAATGTACAACAATGTTGTATTGCGTCAAATCATTTAAACATAGGATTAAAAAATTACTTCAACTCTTAATGGCATTAATGCACAAAAGTTATGTACAATTATTTAATTTAAATTAAAAATCAATTAATTTACTGTAGCATACACACTTTTGCTTTAAAATTAGATAACTAAATCCAATTCGATTATATTGTTTCTTCAAAGGAAAGCGCAATACATTCATTTTAATATAGCTACAGAGATTACATTAATTTGTCTTTCTAATAACTTCCAACTCCCGCACATAGATTCCGACCCGTTTTTGATTCATGATACTTAATTCCTTCTTATCATATCGAAAAGCCCAGTTGCTCGAGTTAGTCTTATTTATTCCTCATCTAAATTCAAATTTAAGTGTTCTTAGATTATAATTTTTAAACTTAAAGTATTGTTAATTCGAGCAATGCCCTGAACGATAATACTTTTTCTGGATATGAATCACCATCATCATAAGGTCGTCAGTTCTAAAACTCCACTTTTTCCCATCCTGAGCAAACTTTCGCATTTCGCTAAAACTAGAACATCCCCTATATCCTTAACTATTTGGGACCAATAATCTGATCTAGGTCTACCTCTACTCCTCCTGACTCCTGTTATTGCTTCTAATATGTTTCTAACTAGCTCTTCACACCTGAGGTGTCGAATCAACTTATCTTGCCTATTTCTTATTGACTTCCATAGCGACACCTGTTCTCTTATTCTTTCTAATACCTGTTCATTTCTAACCTTTTCAATCCACGGTATTCTCATTCGCTTGTAACGCCACTTTTCGAACGCTTCTAATTCTTTTTCGAGTTTTTAAATTAACCATTCGGGAGCATAGAAGTGATTTCTTTTTGTAAAAGGTGACTGACCGTGCACTATCCTATGTTTTATACCTCTACTGCACCTTCCATCCTGTGTTATCTGACTTGCTAGATACCGAAAGTGAGTGACTTTTCCTAATTTTCCGTCTTCTATATTTATATTCGCCTTTTCCTTTGCTGCACAGCAGTATTTTTGTTTTACTTTTATTTATTTTCATACAATACTATTATGCTACTACCACTTCCATTTTATTTATCTCGAACTTCTCCTTGCCAGATGCTAATACTGCTTCAACAATTACAAATCTAGGCATACTCTGGATATTAATGTCAGATAAAAAGGAATAATACACTTCACGTTAATTCAGTCGACAGTATAAACATTTAGTACGATGTACGTGATGCTATAGCGGGGATTTAATTTTTACGGTTTAGTACCTGCTACGTGAATAATTTGAGATATGGATATTCAAAACACGTAATCCAGTTATATCCGTCACACTCCAATAATTTTCATCGCCATGTGTTAATGTTCCCAGCATAAAATAGCTACAAAAGGCGTGAATGCCACCTGTAACGGGCTACTAATTGTGATTCATTAATGTTTGAGAAGGTCCTTGTACAATAAAGGATATCGAGTTGATAAACTGAACACCATATACAAACAGAAGAAAAGCTCTTGGTAAATGATATTTTGAAACCGTCAGACGTGGATTGCGATTTCAATCTCTTTAGATCTCATCAGCACACCGTAGACAATTTTGACAGGCGTTCACCACGCCATCTGTAGTTATTCGGTAAACGCCATTGGTGTTCTGCCGGCGGCGGGTCTATTAGAGGATTTGTAAATAATGTCTCGCAAAAAAAATGATACTATAAATTACATAAAACTTCAATTAGTTACCATTACCATTGTAAATTATTATTGATACAATACTTTCTGAAACCATTTGTACCAATTAAGGGCAATGACAGGAAATCCGACTTTGTTTCGTTTAACAATGTTAAATTATTGTTATTATAACTTGACATGTTTCATAATACAACATCTATCATCATATCGCAGGTGAGGTAACGTACGTAAATGAACGGAAGGGGTCTGTGACAGACCGTCTGTCCACTTCGAACGGCAACAGTTAGGAGCGACAGATACCACCCCGTTTCGTGTTGAAGTACGTTTAATTTGTACCACTTAAGTACTTTTTAACATTTCGCCACTTTTCAGGTGATCAAATTTTCTTTGGGTATTAGATGAGAATAAGATGTAGTAAAAGAGGGATGATTCGAGAAAAATTAATGAGACAAAATATGTGGACTGAGTGAAGGATACTTGGCAGGAAGGCTGGTTGTCAAAAAAAGATATTGAGGCAACAGCAAGGGTTAGAGTTGAAAGTGATAGTAAAGGATGTAAGAATTGGATAAAGGAAGATTAAAGGCCATGTAATATATGTGGAAAGGGGGGGGGGGTGAAAAATAAATGCAAGTATTAGAATGATCTGAGGAATGTACGGAATTGAATGAAATGTAAGATAAAAATAAGCGGAATTGATCCACTTAAAAACTATTCTTAAAAATTGAGAGGGGTGGAGATAAGGGAGAGTGGGGTAATATTTAAGTTGGTTTTGTTCTTCCCTTTGAATCGATTTTTAAGGAGAATTGGTAGAGTTGTTTGTAAAGAATATTTTTTTTAATGTGTAGTAGTTCATTTTAATTGAAGAAGAAATGTTTGTCAAAACTGACTTAAAATACAATAAAACTTAACAGCATAAAATAATATAGGTACGCACGAATGTTTTTCATCGATTTTTTATTAACTTTAACAGTACTCGTAACATCCATTTCAAATCAAAGAAGACCTTTTTCAATATTTACCATTCTTTTTTGCTGCTTAAAGTAAAAAAAGTGCTTCAGCAATTTAGATGGTGAAACGTGAATGTGTATAAGAGAGAATATATCCGTTTGGGAGAAGCGAACAAAACCTACAAATGCTTGTTTTTGGAGTTGGTAGAGCGTGAAATGTAGCATTAGCCCATCCAAATCGTTTACCTATGTTTTTTCAGTAACACGTTTTGAATTGAGAAGCAGTGAAACAAAAAATTCATTCATTGATTTTTATTGAATGAAATATTCCCTCGGTTCTTGGTTGGGGATTGTTGTTTTATAAATTAATAAGAAATAATTTGAACAGGGAATATAAACAAGTACAACTTCATTGATGAATATTCAAATAATAATATATATACATACTCTACCTAGACTAAATATTTGTGTACTAATATTTATATGCTTCACTAAAACTGCAGCCACTCGAAGAAACACAAGAAGTCTACTATCGGTCCACATACAAAATTACATCCTGAACTTTACGTTGAATTAAGTTCTAAAGGAGAAGTAACCAGAGAGGACATAAAAAAACGACATTCATTTTTACGCGTTTGATTCGATTCAGTGTGATATAAATAATTAGACATTGACCCTGACATAATAATAACAAGCTAAAAATTGGTGAAAAACTGATTGAAAACCCACAGTATGTCCATGGAACGAAACTTCTGCTTCTGTAAAATATAGCGGTCGGGCCATATCGACAACTGTCGTACGAATCTTCAGTAATAGGAGCAAAGTTCCAGAAAGCTTCTAAGTTCCTGTCGATCTTTTAATATGGGCCAACTCCGTACGGCATCTGTTTCGTCAGAGATTAAAATCATAAAAGCACAAGGTTAAAATTAACTAAATGCGTTACTAAGCAGTTACATTACTTCAGGGTTTAATCAATCCAATGAAATTACCTACAACCTTGTTTTATTGCGCGTACAGCTAAATCAAAATCAATTTCATAAAAAAGTTATTTCAACAACAACACTGTTAGATGTAGGGTACAGTAGTAATAATATAAGAAACGAGGCAGGGGTCATTTTGATAGAAAATGAGGAAAAGGCAGATAGGTGGAAAGAATATTTAGAGAACCTATACGCAGGCCCTGAGTTAGGAGATATATTAGAGAAGGAAGAGAGTGTGGGGATAAATGAGTCAGGTTATCTTATAATGAGAGAAGGGTTCGATGTAGCATTAAAAAACTTAAACAATAATAAGGCGTCAGCAGTAGATGGGATAAAGAGGGAAATTCTAAGACATGCAGGACAAGAAGTTTCTTAAAAATGTAAGGACGGGTTACAAAGATAGAAGAGTGGTACTTGGTTTGTATGAAGAGCAACAGGCAGTTATAGAGATGGGGCTGCAACGTAGAGAAGTAAATATTAGGAAGGGAGCCAGACAGGGATGAACACTGTCACCGCTACTCTTTGATCTATACATCGAAGACGCGATCAACATCATTAAAGACAGTACAACTGTAGGGATAGATATATAGGGCCAGAAGATTAGTATGCTTAGATTTGCAGATGATATAGCAGTATTAGCATCTAGCACGGAGGACCTAGAGATAGCTTTAAGTAAAATGGAAGAGCTATTGACAAAACAGTACTGTATGAAAATAAATAAAAGTAAAACAAAAATACTGGTATTCAAAAGAAGGAAAAGTAAGGAGAGAGCGAATATAAAGATAGGAGTCGAATAATTAGAAGAAGTGGCCGATTTTAGGAAGTCAGAAAAGTCAGGACGGAAGAATTAGTAGGAATATAAAGCAGAGGATACCGGAGGGTCGAGTCGCCTTCAACAAAAAGAAGTCACTTCTATGCTCGCGAGTGGTTAGTTTAGAAATTCGAAAAAGGTTGTTAAAGGTGTATGTTTGGAGCACGGCGCTGTACGGGTGCGAAACATGGACAGTGGGCGTGACGGAAAAGAAAAAGTTAGAAGCGTTCGAAATGTGGTGTTACAGGCGAATGATGTGGATGGAAAAGGTTAGAAATGAAGAAGTATTAGAAATAGCAAGAGAACAGAGGACTCCATCGATGTCAATAAGAAATAGGGTTGGTAGGACACCTTCTCAGGCATGAAGGTCTAGCCAGAGACATATTAGAGGCAGAAACGGAAGTTAGGAGGGGTAGAGGTAGACCTAGATTAGATTACTGTTTGCAAATAGTTAAGGATATGGGTTGCTCTAGCTTTAGGAATTTGCGAAGGTTAGCGCAGGATAGGAAAGAGTGGAGGTGGGTGTCCAACCAGTCTTAGGACTGACGACCTTATGATGATGAACACTGTTAATACGATAGTGTTGTTTGTGAGTTTGTGTCTTTTTCTTTCTAAAATCACAGAAAGATCAATAATTATGTTATGGATGAGGCACATCACCAACTTAAAATTTCAATAGTAAACATGTAATAATTCTTCAGTAGCTTCATTAATTTCCAAAGTAATAAATCTTTAAAATGAGTCCAAATACTGGGAAATTTGGTAAGTAATAGCACGGTCATGACTTTTTACTTTTACTTATTTTAGAAAACAAAATACTAGAAACTAAAATTGTAGAGAACAATTTAATAAAAGTAATTAATTTTCTCGTTTTATAGTGTCCTATCACCTATTCAGGAACACTGTATAAAAATAAATGTCCTGAGTCACTGACTCATCAACGCCCATGCTAAACCTTTAGCCCTAGATAGCTGGAAATAGGTTTGCTCTATAATGTATACAATAAACAAGGAAAGGATATTTTGAAATTAAACCTTTAAGGGAGTGTGGCAATGTTTGTACGGAACATACCTCTTTATGGTCAGATTTACATAAAACTTGGTAAAATTATTTAAACGTTTTTCGTCATTTTAAAAAATTCAGCCTCTGATGTGGTGAACAGAATAATGCTCAGCGAAGCGGCTGTTTACGGCTAGTATCACTATAATTTTAAATATATTCGTATGAAGTGCATATCAGTAATGTTGAAATAAACCTTACAATTCAAATATAATGCGTTTAATAATGTTTATTGTTTTTGTTGAATAATGTTAAAAAGACTTTCCTGCTAATATTATAATTACAAAATACCATACTTTAGTTTTTTTTTGTAGGATAACGATGATGTTAAGGTTGTAACTTTCGAAAGATGTTTAAGATAAAGCTATTTTGATTGAAGTTGTGCGTGCACCAAACCTCTATTACGTCGTTGCGTGCGTGTGTTTAAGTAAGTAAACAGTAAATGTAGGCTATTCTGTATAATACCGAATTATATACTGCATAATTACCTACATATATTTGAAATTGGAACTGCATGTCTATTAGAATTGACGAATTTCGACTGAGTTATTTTTTGTTAGCAGCACCAAATCAGTCTTCAAAAATTAATTTGATACCATTAAGTGGGATGAAATATTGTCATCATCATCGTAAGGTCGTCAGTCCTAAGACTGGTTGGACACCCCCTCAACTCTTTCCTATCCTGAGCTAATCTTCGCATTTCCCTAAAACTAGAACAACCCACATCCTTAACTATTTGCGAACGGTAATCTAACCTCTACCCCTCCTAACGCCCGTTTCTGCCTCTAATATGTCTCTGAGTAAACCTTTAAGCCTGAGCACATGTCCTACGAACCTATCTCGCCTATTTCTTATTGACTTCCAAAGAGTCCTCTCTATCTCCTATTCTTTCTAATACCTCTTCATTTCTAACTTTCTCTATCCACGATATCCTCATCATTCGCCTATAACACCATATTTCTAACACTTTTATCCTTTTCATTTCCGCCGCGCCTACTGTCAATGTTGCGCACCCGTACAGCGCCGTGCTGAAAACGTACACCTTTAACAACCTTTTTCGAATTTCTAAATTAACCGTTCGTGAGCATAGAAGTGACTTCTTTTTATTGAAGGAGACACTACCCTGCACTATCCTCTACTTTATATCCCTACTACTTCTTCCGTCCTGACTTATCTGACTTCCTAGATACCTGAAATGAGCCACTTCTTTTAATTTTTGGATAGTGTTTTTATTATAAATGCAAAAGAGAAATAATAAGCTATCTACCGAAGTGTGAAATAGAAAGTATACAGGTAATACTTGTAATTAGCCTCTAAAGTATAAATTTACATTAATATTCAAAAAGTTGTACCCTGTGCTTTGTAAAACTGTCAGAAGAATGTCTGTCAGTCGTCCGCTCTATAGAGGCGGTAGGTAAAACACACGGATGAAGAAATCACTAAGTAAATTAATAAATAATTCATTTTGCACCAGCGGCGTAAACAGAGCTCAAGCACCTTCTTGTACTGCTGGTTTATTATATTAATTTAAATGTAAAACAGACGAGTTGTAGACGTAAATAATAACCAGTATTTACTATTTATTGCACGATTAGAATATAAAATTCAATCAAACTTTTTACATCTTCGTATACACTAAAATTGGAAGAAAAGGAAGCAAACAAAATTAAGAAACCCGCACTACCTTTCGTTAAAAGGAAGGTATAAAGAATGATCTGATGTAGAAGAGTCTCAAAAATCTTTTATTCAACCCTTCTAAAATAAACACAGTTAAAATTGCAAAACGAAAGGTCTGTAAGATAAAGTGGTCCCAGCTGAAGCACATAACTCATTGTTCACTACAAGGCGCCGTGATCTACATTATTATTTGGAAAATACTTACGTTAGTGTACAGAAATATAATTTGACAAGGATATATTTGAAACGGAAATTACTACATCAGATTTTTTCATTTTATCTACATGAACTTAAAAATAAGGATTGCCCTAGTCATACACAATTAGAAAGGAGAAGTGCCCTAAAATGTCGTACCTAAAATTAGAAGCTCACGTAAATGTACAGTATTAAAGATGTTAATTCAGAGCCAACTATAAGGGATAAATAATTTATTTAATTTCTAAAAAACGAAAAAATAAATAAATGATTTATCTTTTATCATTGACTCTGAATTAACATCTGGGGAAGACATGAATATCACACAGTATTAAAACCTATTTAAAATAGTCTTTTTGCAGAAAAATGAATAAGAAAGGATTAAATGAAATTTTACGTGTGTGACATTTGCTTTGAGCTACAGTTTCTATATCGATGACAAGTCACTATCCAATTTCAGGATTTTGTATTTTAACATTTGCCTATTGAGCCATCTACTACAGGGGCGGCCTTTGGAATGGTGAGCTGGAAAGCTGATTGAGGCCTCCCTCTTTTAGACTTCGCGCATTCGCACAATAATACAAGTAGAAAAATATTAGGCACTAACAATAGTATTTTTTTTTAATGTATGAGATTTAAAAAAAGCCGCAAGCATCATTTCTGAATCTTTGATTCTTTTAAGACATTAATACACCTTATCTTTTCATGATTAATAATTTGTTATCTTTGAGTTTGTTAATTTTTGTTCATTTTTAATAAACAATTTTAAAATTATAAATTTATTAGTTTATCATTATTAATTAATCATTAAAACTAATTTCACAAAGCCTAGGGTCTCGCTAAGAATTACCCACCCGGAGCCTCGCAATGACTAAGGCCGCCCCTGCTCGTGTTGAATAGCCGTAAGTTACTATCGATGTTTAAGACAGGAGTAGTTAGTACAGAGTAGCTGAGCTTTGACGAATTGTTTTTCGTAGAAGTGGATTTTCAAGTAACTTTAATAAATTAGAAACATAAAGTTTATTCAAACTGCTTTCATTTCAAGAAAAAGGTTTGGAAGTTCGAAGGTTTTTGTAATTTTACAGTTCATAGTTGCACGAAATGGTTACCTAATCCTTACGTTCTTTTATAGAAACTTCTATTTACACAAAAGTTAATCAGAAAGTTTCGAGTTGATGGGCTTACAGAGCGCGTCTAGCGTGTTGGCCAGAGAGCTCTATTTTCCAATAAGTGCTGCTGCTTCGAACGCCAAAAAGTGAAGCAGACCTTTTATTGCCGATGCAGCATTCGCGTTCGCGCAAGTTTCTTAACGTCTTTACAGAAGAAGTATAACTTGGATGGAGGTATGAACGTATCCTTTGAAGAGTTTTTGTTAGAAAAACGTTGTCTACTCTATATTTAGAAAGATTATGTAAATCCATTGAGGGATCTGTATAACCCTTTGTAAAAGTAACCCATGCAAAATTTCCAAAAGATATTCGTAGATATTACGTAAGTATCCATGTATATTAGGTATATGAGACCCTACACAATACACGTAAATTGTCACTTAATCGCTTTCTAATAAATAGTCACGGTAATATTGTAAATTGCACTGACTCTCACGGACACTAAGAAGAAATGTGACTTTAAATTCTGGAAACGTTTAGGATCAATGAAGATGTTGATAATATATGTACTTAATTATTATTTATAATTTTCAGCAAAAATTAATTTCTTTTGAAAAATAACGAAAAGCAATAGGATATAAGGACTATCAATTGATTAATCAGAGATGAATATGAAGGCAAAATTAAAGCAACAACAAAAATAAAAAATCGAAAAATTGCCACCGTTTCAGGGAGAATGAGTTAGGCCTGATCCATCAGGTTAAGGAAGTACATTACAAAAAAGTTTAAGAACAGTATCGAAAAATGAATATTGCTTCCAATTGGTTAACAGAAGCTCCCCTAACTTTGTAGAACCCCATGCAGTAAAGCGGAAATACTCTGAAACACTAGTCAAAAATGAAGGACTACGTACTTTTGTTAATCATCCAAAACATAAAAGCCCTATTGAATTAAATTAGGTTCTCAGAAGTGAACACAATGCCGAATCATGAAAAACAGCAGGTGCCTTTTCTGAAATACCTGGAATTGAATTTAATCAAACGTTTTCTCCTCTTGCACGCTTAAGATCCTTCATAGTTCTGTAAAATCAGAAAAGAGACACTCACCCTAGTTACTACTAATAAAACAGACAGCGGATACGTGTTCCGCTCTCTTCGAATGTTGGGATTATCAACGCGAGACTGGTTCTGATATGATAAACCTAATACCTTATAGGTACTTATTGATTGTTCAAAATGGGTGTTGTTAATAATAGAAAGGGGGTGAACGCAAAGCTGTGAGGAAAATGAATAAAGCGAAAGAAGGAGGGTTAGAAGAAAAACGCGTTCATTATCTAAAAAAACAGTATTATGTATTGACCAAAAGCGAGAGGTTTAACTAATGTGTGCCTTGCTAAGGATACATTCTACCACGCACATTACAGAATTGCATCTAATTTGAACAGTACTTTTTTAAAACTATAATCCTTTCGGTATCATCATCATTATGTGGTCGTCAGTCCTAAAACTGGTTGGACACCCACCTCCACTCCTTCCTAACCTGAGCTAATATTCTAATTCCCCCAAAACTAGAACATCTCACGTCCTTAACTATTTGCGAACAGTAATCTAATTTAGGACTACCTCTACTTCTCTTAGCTCCTGTTTCTGCCTCCAATATGTCTCTTACTAGACCTTTATGCCTGAGAAGGTGTTCTACCAACCTATCTCGCCTATTTTTTATTGACTTCGATGTTTTTAAAAAAATTGTACATCGCTCAAAAAGAAGAAAAGACAAATGCAAACGACGATCGAAGATCTTTTGTTTTAACTGGAAGTGATTACGATTGTTCAACTCATCACTTGCACTTCTACTTTAAGATACAATTAGGTAGTTCTTTCATTAATTTATTTTCGTTTTCCAAAGATAGGGTTTAGTATAAAAAAACTCGTATCGAAGTAAATTAATTAGTTGCTCTTCCATTAGATCGAACGGAATTTCCGGCAGAACGAAAGTATCCGGGGCGTTCGAATGCTTCCACTTTAGTCTGAGAATTGTGTGTGGTAACTAAATAACTACGATAAGAGGAAGACAATTTCAACTTGAGCACGTCGATATTTCAGCCTTGTTCGTCGTCTTAAAACGTAAGCAGCACGTACACTCTAAATAACGACTGCAAGCAAAAAATAGATAAGGTAGAAAGCCCAGCATTATGGCCCAAATCCCCTTAAAAACTTCGATAGAAAGAAATAACGCGATAGGCAAGAATTTCTCGTTGCATTTTGAATACTATACATGTAGTATGCTGTAAACTGATTACAAGATGTATAAGAATGATTTGCATTTTATTGGAATAAATTAGTTGAACTCGTACAGGGTATTGGTTTAGTGGTATGGATGATCGACTGGTACGCCGTCTCTTGGGTTCTAGGTATACGCAGTAGTGTTGCAATAGACCTCTGCTTCCGTTTCCGCAACTGCGGAAGTTCCGCATACATTTTTACATCCGCTTCTGCATCTGGCTTCACATTTTTATTACGGAAGCTTATCGAAACTTAACAGTCTTATTTCTTATTTTTTTGAAAATCAATATATCGGAACAATAAAGCAAGTAATAAGAATATATTACTTTTATCTGTTGGCTGAATTTGGCCGTTTTCAAAACACAATTCACATGAAATTGCTCGTTGCAAAGCTGCATGTTGTGCACTTTGTACTTTAATATAAAAACGTCTAGGATTTTCAGCTCCCCTCAGCCGATTCTCTTAATTTTATTTCGAAAATACTAATGCAGTTATAGCGTTTATTTATTTTGTGTAATGTTTGCTCAGTGGTGTAAATTTGAAGTTAAAAGTGCAATTCTGAAGCCAAAAAAAGTTCCATTTGCGATTATTTTATTGATATTAACGATACATGTTCTAATTCCAAAATTTGTAACAAATTTTCAGGAAAAGGGCGCACGACCACTGCAATTAAAATTATTACACTTTCACATCCGCTTCCATTTCTGCTTCTGTTTCCGTTATAACACTTCCGTTGATCATTAATCCGCAACTAAAGTAGTGAATCTTTTTAATTTTTTTTTTAGTATGACAAAGTTGCAATAGGAAAAAACAAATCAAGGCGACTTCACTAAGATATGGGTCTAATATGTACGTCATCAGTGGGAAATTTTCTTGATAAGTGTACCTACCAGATAAAGAATAGATGCTTTTCATGTAGGCTAATTTTATGCCGGAAATAAAGAACATAGAAGCAAAGTTTATCTATCAAACTTATTTGCAAATGATTACCTATTGTAATTCAAGTAAACACTTCATTATAATTAAACCAATCGCAACGATCATCAGGAGTTACTTTCGTTCTTAGGATATGATTAACAGATGGAGAACAACTACATAATAACGGTTTATTTCTGACTTGGTCCCTTAACGTACAGTCTACATTTGTGCTCGTTGAAATATAGAGGATGCTGATGTCTTTTCTACAAATTTCCTAAATTGTGTAAAATCAATGGGACTGTGAGTGAGTCCAAAATTTGATATTCAGTATGTTAAAAATTACCAATCGTTTGACATGTTTCAACAGGTATTTAAATGACAATATTCGGTCGTAGTGACATAGACAGGATGTGTTAATGACTATGGTCAAACAACCACTGACAGAATTATTAGGTTACGGAAGGAAGTTCAATCCATCACCGACAATTGTGCACCTTCACTCAAAATTTAGACGGGTTATACTAGTATAATAAATAGTTATAAGAAATATAAATATTATTCTGAAAATTCATTTCTGAATTTTCACCCTCTACACACTACCTCACATTAATGAGGGAAAAATTGTTGCTGTTGTCACACCTTCGCCGGGAATCGAACCCGGGACTTTTGGCTTTACGTACCAATGCTCTGACCACTAAGCTACGAGAGATGACAACAACAGGTTCGATTCCCGGCGGGGGTGTGTCAACAGCAACAATTTTTACCTCATTAATTTGAGGTAGTGTGTAGTGGGTGAAAATTCAGAAATGAATTTTCAGAATAATATTTCATATTAAACTGACTCACTTCTAAAAGATGTCTACATTGTATGTATGTTTAATCATAGTATATTCAGTATATAGTTACATCAGTTCGACAGATTTGTGACCTAATAAGTACGATTTGTCGTTGTTGCTGTTGTCACCTCTCGTAGCTTAGTTATCAGAGTATTGGTACGTAAAGCCAAAGGTCCCGGGTTCGATTCCCGGCGGGGGTGTGACAACAGCGACAATTTTTCCGTCATTAATTTGAGGTAGTGTGTAGTGGGTGAAAATTCAGAAATGAATTTCCAGAATAATATCTAAATAGTAATGTCTAAATGTATGTATGTTTAATTATAAGAAATAAGTAGGAAATTAGTACTAATCAACATATCAAGTGCAAAGCCAGTTGCAATGTACTTACTGCCTCTAAAATATATTTATAGTATTATTTGTATGCATAAAAAAATATGGCCAATTGACTTAGAGCACTCGGAATTGCTGAAGTTATTCCCATATGCACACAAAGTAGGACATTTTCAAATTAGTATAAACTAGCGCTCTCAAGTGTTGATACATTTAAGGTATCGATTTCGTTACATGAATGCAGTGGATTCATTCCAGTTATCAATCATGCTAAAATGCGACGCCCTGATTAGTTCAGTGGCATCTTTTCACTAGTTTGGTGGATAGTCTTGGAATCGTGATGCAACGGTAGAAGAAAACAATCGTTATTGCCATGTATTTCATAAAATGTCAGGCATTTTATACCAAAGAAATGTATGGTAATGACAACAAGTGAGGGTTGTCTTCCGGTAACCGTAATCTTCTGAATCTAATTGTCAGCATATCTGTCAAACTACTTAGGGGATGCTACTGAACCAATCGAAGCGCCGCATCTATACACAGCGTTCGGTAATAATACTATTGGGACGTCGTAGAAAGACTTACACAGTAGTCGTTAGCAAATAAATGATTTTTGTTGGAAAAATTAGAATATTAAAAGTCAATAACGCAATAATGTCAATTTACAATATAAAACAGATGTATTATAAAGCGTTTTAGTTTTATATGACGACGCGACTTTAAATTATTGAAATTAACGCAAAATAGCGTAAAAGCTGTTTGTTTTTTTTAATTACCAATACTTATTTGTTTGTTTAATTTCACTATTTTATTGTAGTACTAATGGTAAGCGTTATGCCTAAAAATAAACAAATAAACTTTTAACGAATTTGTTGCAACATTTTATTTTCACTGCATAAATAGCAGTACGGATAATTTAATTCAGACAGCAAAATTTTCAATTACACGCTTACATCTGTACAATACAATGCTTCACAATGCTACTTTACCCTTGACGATTCGTAGACATGTTTCAATAATATTACGTAACTCACATACATATATGTCCGAATAGTAGTCTATACGCGTATGTCATTTATGCTAATAACATAATCCAATTATGCATTGAAACGAACAAGCCATGAAACCAAAATAGGAACTCACAATTGATAGACAATATTGTACCGGCTATATGTCGTTGAAGTACAATGACAATGAGGTAAACTGCATGAATCACTGTATGTATAATATCGGAATATCTGTCAGTTCTGGCGTAGATAGGTATAAGTTGGTAAAGAAATGAATTAGCTGACGTTTATGATTTAGGGTAGACTTAGTGGAAAAGGAGTCCGTGATTGACATATAGTATGCATGTGAAGTGGTATGAGCTCGAGCTACATTATGATTCGAGAATATTACTTGATTGACTTGTGTGACATACTATGCACCATGGGTTTAAGATACGTCAGGGCGACAGAGGATTTCTTAATTGGCATATGTATCAGTGGTCGGCTGTGAGCTCACAGCAAGAGGGGACTGGATGAAATAAGCTAAAGGAGTGAGAATATTAAGCTCTATAAGAAAATGAAGAGAAGTAGGGTACAGTGGCAATAACATAAGAAACGAAGCAGGAGTCATTTTGATAGAAAATGAAGAAAAGGCAGAGAGATTGAAAGAATATTTAGAGAACCGATACGCAGGTCATGAGTTAGGAGATATATATTAGAGGAGGAAGATAATGTGCAGATATATGAGCTAGGTTATCCCAATAATGAGGGAAGTGTTTGATGTAACATTAAAAAACTTAAAGAATAATAAAGCGTCAAGTGTAGATGGAACACAGGCGGAAATTCTAAAACATGCAAGACAACAGGTTAGAGATCATATGTTTAACTATTTAATCACATTTACGGGACGGGGAAAGTCCCGAAGGATTATAAACGCAATGTGGTAGTAACCATATCCAAGAAGAGAGGCGCGGATATGTGCCAGACATTGATAACAGTTAGCTTAATTTCCAATGGGTCAAAACCTAACCAAAATTGTACAGAGAAGGGTGGAAAAAAGGGCGGAAGGACTATTAAGGGAAGATCAATTTGGGTTTAGAAGAAATAGAGGAACGTGGGGGGCATTCTAGCTTTACGGGTAATAATAGAGAAAACTATAGAAAAAGGAAAGAGTGCGTACATAGGATTGGTAGATTTAAAAAAAGCTTTTGACAATGTTAAATAGGACAAGATGTTAGACGATGGTTAGACGCGTTCGAAATGCGGTGTTACAGACGAATGATGATGATACCGTAGATAGAGATAGGTTAGAATTATAAAGAAACAGAACAGAGCACTCTATGGAAGTTAATAAGAAATAGGCGAGATAGGTTGGTAGGACACCTTCTCAGGCCTGAAGCGCTAGTAGTTTTATGGAAATGCGATGGTTAACTCAGGATGGCAAAAAGTGGACGTGCGTGACCAATCAGACTAGGACTGATTACCTTATAATGATGATATGGAGGCCGCCCCATCACAAATTATTTATACTCATATGAAAATTTAAAAATCATTTAAAATCAACCTTGGTATGTAAACAACTTTTTGCTTATAACTTATTCATTGTTACAGGATAACATTCGTAAATATTTTCCGCAAATGTAGAGAAAAATATTAGTTCATACAAAAGTCTATTATCACTGTTACGGAGATATACATGGAATAGTAAAACCTAGGATTTCAAAATAGTTATTAAGTCGGCATTTTTAACAACTTTCACCTAGTAAATACTATACCGTACCACAAGGTCACGTAAATTTTAAGCAAAAAGGTATTTGGAAAGAAGTTCATGGTAGTCAGTTCTGTCAAAACTTCAAGACTTCATAAAATGCTGTCTCTAGGCAACAAGTAGAGTTGCTCAGTGTTCTGTTGGTACTGCCTGCGATGCGCTGATGAGATGCAAAAAGATCGAAATCGCGATCCACGTCTGCCATTTTCGACAGAACACAGACCAACTCTACCTGTTGCCTAGACAGCATTTTACGAAGTTTGACAACTTCTTTGTTCAATATGATTACGTGCCTATCACATAGAGCTGAACTACGCAGTGGGTTCAGTTCAACAAGTAGATATCCATCAACATAAATGGACCTTATTGAATTTAAAAATTCATGCTACTATGTTGTAGGCACTCTGACATAATAATTCAATAAATATAAATTCTTAAAAGGAAATGATATTTTACGGCTACTTTAATTTAATTAATACATTAAATATGCTGAGCTTGATGCCTCGTAATGAGGTAATCAATTAAAATGCAATTGAAATACACATGTATTTTCTTGTCTCCCTATAAAAACTAATCGAAGCGATATTGTACGTTTGATTAACGCTAAACATTTGAGAAGCGTGTTCCGAAAAGAAACATGCGAAAATGTCATTAGCAACATATGGAAATACATACGTACTTCATGCACTTGGTTGAGGTGTTTGGGCGTAAAATAACAAAAAAATGTTGCAAAAGAGTTTATTTCACCTAGAACCACACCTTAAGATAGTAAAGCATTTACCTGTTAAACACTGAACAAACTTTTTATCTATTTTCTAATTCTCCAGTGAGATTTGGTTGAGTAACAATGAAGTTGAAGTAAATAAACATTTGTCATAAAATCTGAAAATGTCTCCCTTATTTCCACAAAAAAACGGTGGAGAAAATAAAGAATTCACTTATATCAATAGTTGCTTCTGATGGCTTAGTCAAATTAATGACCAAAATTGAATTTTGTAGCAAATTGACCGATGAATTTAATATTCTATCGTATTTGAGTATCACTTGGTCTTTACTTGCCGTATAATTTCATGGAGAGAGAACGGAAAATGTCTCTCATATTTCCAAAAGAATTTGTTTTATTATCTCCATCAATTGTTTCAAATAGGTATATTTACATATAACAATACCGAATAAATCGTTTACAATAAGAACAGCATAACCATTTTTGAAGTTATTTGATTAATAAATAATAATGTTCAAAATTGAACGTTATTGCCATAGAAACACGCTAACATTTGTTTAAATTTTACATGTGAGGTTTTGAGTCCAATTTTTAATTTAGAAATACAATATTGACATTGATTTTCAAGCCACGAACACAACTTCATAAATATGAATCTACCTGGAGTAAATCGTCAATCGAATAATTTCATATGCGTGATAAGGACCTTACGAAAGCCAAACTGAATCTACGACGGGTTGTAGATTAAGTTTGGAAAATAGATATGTAAGTACCTTCTCAAACATATGGAATAGGTACTACCTATACTGCTAGTCGATATATACTCCGAATAACTTAATTAACTTACTTTCACGGGCACTCTCGGTTTGGTCCTTGATTTATCGAAAATACTTGCACATAATGTGCTGGTAACTTCGATGAACAACTGCTGTCTGAACAAAATACTAAAACTAAAAATTCCACAATGAAAAATAAAAAATCTGAAATGTGGAGGAAATCAAAATCAGTGAGAGTTAAAAGTCTCTGTGATTAAAAAAAACACACAGACGTTTCGCATCAGATGTAAGTTTTTTTCAGGGTTAGAATATTACGCAATTGATGTTATATGCAAACCTATCAAAAACTTTCTTTTAATGTAACTGCATTTACAATTAGTAGGTTTTTGAAGTCGCTATAATACATATGTACTCAAGGTGAATTTGTCTATAATAAAATGTATAAGTGCGTTATGGCGTAAAAATATTTTCATATATGGCGGGCTTTCGGTTATACTGAAAGTGAACTCTAACTTATGGAACCCCTCCGTATATCACTGTGAATATCAGTTTATTAATATTATATAGGATCTAGGTTGTACCGTTCTGAACCTATTTCACAATTTTCAGATTTATCGAAAGCACTTAGATAGATACGGTTCACTGCGAACTCGTTCCATTATATCTTGCGAAGTAGTTGGTGGCGCCTAAAAGAACTTTAAAAACTGTAGTCTTCCTGTAGGTCGCCGTCGGATTCGGTGACACTACCCCATACTTTCAAAAGATTACCAATGTCTGGTGACTGCCGCAAAATAAAACAAAATCATCAAAGGGCAATCACGGTTAACGTGATAAGACGATATTACTGAAAAATTTCGACAAAATCGCAAATTTCTTAGAATATGTTTAGTATCACATACCAAACACCATATATCAATACGATAGAAATTTCATTTTGCGCTATACAATGTGAAGAAAGGTTTGTGTTCCATAAAAAAACAGAGTTGTTGTTCCTGTTTGAATTAGTAAATATTGGTATATATCGATAAATAACACGGCATCCCTCTAAGTGCTTTCGGCTTGAAGATATTTAAAATTACATACAACACGGCAAACATCAAATTCAAAAGATTAACTCAGGATAGGAAAAAGTGGAGGTGCGTGTCCAGTCAGTCTTAGGACTGACGCCTTATTCTTTTATATTAACAATTGTGTGTTATTCAGAATGTGTGTACTTATGTCTAAAAAATATTCTTACTATCGAATTGATAATACAGGGTGTAAGAGAAATAAGAACAGAGCTTTTAGGAGGTGATGGGGCACTATAAAATAAGAAAATTATGTAAATGTTTGTATTTTCGAGAAAGCACAAGTAAGTTCAATTCCGCTCCTGGTAAAGCCATTACCAACGCCCCACTGAATCAGTTGGCAATTACCAACATCAGCGTAATATTTGTTCTGTATTTTTTATTCAGGTTTAGTTTATTCCTTAGATTCAATTAAATGTCATTTAGAGTGTTTGTGTTAACAGCCAACCCTAGAAGTCGGTTATTCCTTTAACGTTCAAATCAATGTGCAGTTAAATAAACTAATTAAGCAATACAGCAGTAATGTGACATGATATTTATTTACAGGCTTGAACCATATCGCCACTGTAGGAATGAAATCCTTGATTTGAAAGAAGACAGTCCCGCAAAACACCAAACGCGAAATAGCTTTGGCTCTTCTCTTGTGATATTGAGGCAAATTTTAAAGAAATAGTTGCTGCATCCTTATCATTTGCAGTGATTGCGAGCCTTACTATTGTCTTCCCTACTTATTTAATTTATTTAGTCTAACATTATGTATAGTACTAAATTGTTTATATTTATCTTGGTCGTTCGATAATCGGCAATGCTTACACTTTTCGCCAACGTATCTATAGTTTTTATTACAGTGCACTAGTTGGAACACCTACGTTGCCTATTCACGCACAGAACCGGCTTCAGATTGAAAATTATTGTGATTGTTTCTGAACTCACCATGCGATTGTTTATTACATTTAGTTTACATCCTCTAAAGCTTCGCACTTATTTCTGTCACACCCTGTATATATTGACTTCACGCTCCTCGTAAGTACAATTGAAATTTAGCATGAATTCTAGAAGTTTTTTAAGATTAATGGAGAATTTATCGACATATTTGATGTCTCACCGTTAGAGATCTATAGTAAATGCCAGTACACCCAAATTGCTTATTTAAAATTGCAAGCCAACATCTACCACCTGGTAGGTTAATTAGCGGAAATAATAAACGGGGCAATCAGACTTAACAATCAATAGAAGCGATTCAAAAGTAAGTCGCGGAGATGAAACAGGTTTTCCAGTTTATAATAAGGCAGGCCAGTATATTAACTGATTTGAATATTTGTTAATCATCATTAAATTAATATTTAAATCATTTTAAACTAACTGTGGCGATATCCACCACATGTTTTAAAATAGTTTTTTTTTTGTGTAGATATTGTAAATACCTTTCTAAAATATTTCTTTTCTATTTTCGATTAGGGTCTATAGAAATTCCTTCCTTTTGTACATAATCTATTGTATCTTGCTTATCTATTTAAATAACTCTATTACTGTACTTTCCTATAATACCTGTAACATTTCATCTTTCCTTTACTAACCGCATGACGTCTGTACCTTTCATTCCTTCCTAATTGCAATTTTAGGATCGGTTTCTTCGGTGGTTGACACTGCCATCAATTTCTTGGTATTTCTAATCTGAAAGTTTCCATATTTTAATACTTCCCTACTCGTATCGACTGTCCTCTCTATTCCTTCCTTGTAGAACAGTTTTTCATTTTCCATAAATACAAAATCAGTTCGTCTTACGCCTTCAGCAGAACAAGTCTCTTCTCTTCTCTTTTCGTTACGCCAGTTGTTGTTAAGTTGTAAATATATGCTGTTGTTATCTAGTTTTAATTATTCGTTTTCTAAGTCCTCCTCAAAACCTTCTATAACAAACCCAAACCAACTACAAAATTACTATAACCACTTTGTATCTTAAATGGTAAATTATGTTTTTAGGTAATTGCGAAATAAATTGCTGTATAAACCATTTTAAATTACCTATAGATATTCTAAATGAAATAAAAAATTTGCTTTTAATATGATAGAAGATTACAAGCTTTTTCCCGAAACATCCACTTTCAAGAGTAATACAACTCAACAAATCCTTCTTTTTAGAGTCAAATTGGATAATTTTGTGTTTACTGAAAGTCAAATTTTGCTTATAAAAGTGTACCGGGTTTTTCTTTTGTATCAAAACGTATTCATTATAACCCACTAGGTAGTAGTTGCGTAGGTTTCCGAATAAATAAGTTCTGTTGGCAAGAATTCATTTAAGATGAAAAGCCTTCATTGCAAAACAACGCATTTATAAACAAATATAAATAGATGCTTTTAAAACATGAAACACCTTGTATTGCAGAGAAATTTTTTCATTGATTTTCTTATTATTATTTGAAATCCACAGCATTTGCACCAAAGTTTTTAATTTGTCTAAATCAATCTCCTTTGTTTATGTTCATCTGGTTATTTAAATGCTATTAAGATGCAAAAGACCCTTAACAAATTTTTGTACGGCCTTCAAAAAGGCTAAATCTATTTCGAAAAAACTGCAGACATGAACAGGAGCTTGTCAAGAGTCATCTAGGCTACTTCGTTTGGTTATGGAAATGTATTTATTAGAAAAGGCTAGAAATAGCTCCACGCGAACGAAATAGCGGGTCACAGCTGATGATATAGAATGCCAATATACGAATTCCCAGTAAAAGTAATTTTGTTTTATAAAAGCATCTCAGAAACTCCAAGGCTAATAAATTTTCGTTATTTCCCATTACCATTCGTTTTATTCAAACGTTTTGAGTTAAGTGTAAGAATACTTTTCTTGAACTTCGTGAAATAACCGAAGCCAATCTGATTTGGAGTTAAGCAATAGTTTTCAATTGGAATAAATATCCAAGCATTTTCGCGTTGGCTCAAATAACTTTTAATTAATATCTAAAGTTAATGAGGTATCTGCATCGAAACATCTTCAACGAAGTAGATACCTATACTCAGCCATCAGCTGCGAACTTTCCCTAAGTAAATGCAAAAGTTAGCCCTGTTCGGTAGAATTCCCAGGATCATCATTTGATTAACTCGTTAAAGAAACTCTTGAAACTTTGCCTGAAATTTTTAAAAATCGCCAACTTGGTTCGAGGGTTTAATAAACAAAAAAGGATATCAGTCTTCCACTTCAATCTCGAAGTTGATTGGTATGAGAAGTAAAAGTAAGTAGTAACTTCTTTCTTTTGTCTTTAAAGATTTCGTGGCGAAAAATCAAAGGTGAAACGCTTACGGTTTCGTTACGCTTATCCATTCATGTCTTTTTGTGGTTATCAAAACCCGGGGAGACATGTTTCGCTCTATGTAAAATTTCAGGCAAAATATTTTTAATTGGTGTCTTGAACCACAGAAAAGTCCTTCCATAATATATTTTGATGTGTCAGACTAAATAAGTCTAGATTAGAGTAAGGTTAGGTTTATTTAAAATATGTCAGCATTTGTATATGTATTTGTTTTAAAATAAATTGTTTTTTATTGAAATGGGAAATTAACCACTCTTTCTCAACAGCTGTACTACTGTACCACATATATAACTCGAAGGACCACCGTATAAATAATACACGGACATGTTTATGTACATTTATTTACACTTTTTACATGTCCTTGATTATAAATTGTTTATGATAAGACTTTTCCAACTGAGCCTACTTTAGACTATTAAAAATTGATTGGACTGTTGCTTGAACGTTGAACTGTGTAACGTTAATTCTCGAATCTTGAAATTTAATATTTATGGCACCCTTCAAATAGAAGAGGGCAAGAATCAGAATGTGTATTAATACATACTCTAACCAAATTCTGTCGTCTCTACGAAAATGAAAATAAAATACAAAACTATTTGTCGTGTAGGTAACGAGCACAAACACAAAAACAACTTAGGTTGTTAGGATATAAATAAATATAAATAGCTGAATTTAAAGATGAACCCAATATTTACAGAGAGATTGAACCAGAGCAGATTTCTGAAATTTCCAAATGAATGCGATGCCTGAAGGCACAAAAGAGGTAATAAGCTTGTCTACAATTCACAATGGAATTCTTAAACCTAGTTTTTTAACTATGTACAGAATAACTCATCATCATCATAAGGTCGTCAGTCCTATGACTGGTTGGACACGTACCTCCACTCTTTCCTATCCTGAGCTAAACTTCGCATTTCCCTAAAACTAGAACAACCCACATCCTTAACTATTTGCGAACAGTAATCTACCTAGGTCTACCTCTACCCCTTCTAACTCCTGCTTCTGCCACTAATATGTTTCTGACTAGACCTTCATGCCTGAGAAGGTGTCCTACCAACCTATCTCACCTATTCCATAGAGTCCTCTGTTCTCCTATTCTTTTTAATACCTCTTCATTTCTAACCTTCTCTATCCACGATATCCTCATCTTTCGCCTGTAACACCCCATTTCCAAAATTTCTAACATTTTCTTTTCCGCAGCGACCACCATCCATGTTTCGCACCTATACAGCGCCGTGCTTCAAACATATCCCTTTAACAACCTTTTTCTCTGCATGTCATCATCATAAGGTCGTCAGTCCTATGACTGGTTGGACACGTACCTCCACTCTTTCCTATCCTGAGCTAAACTTCGCATTTCCCTAAAACTATAACAACCCACATCCTTAACTATTTGCGAACAGTAATCTAACCTAGGTCTACCTCTACCCCTTCTAACTCCTGCTTCTGCCACTAATATGTTTCTGACTAGACCTTCATGCCTGAAAAGGTGTCCTACCAACCTATCTCGCCTATTTTTTATTGACTTTCCTGCATGTACGTAATAAATTATTTTCGCAAAAGCAATTATATTTTTCTTCATTACTGCTAAATTTCGCATTAATTTTACTGCATGTGTAGTGACGTAGCAAAAGTTTCTTGTGTTTATGCAATATAAAACGTTGATGCAAAAATAAACGTTCTATGTAGCAGACAATGTAATAACAGAGAAAATAAAGTTTGTGTACCTACATCTAGCTCGTAATTATATTTCCGCACTTTTATCGTTACGAGTTTACCTGTTTGAATTTCGTGTTAATAAAAAAGAAAATGAACGATTATGTGATTAAACTACAAAACCTGTTAGCGCTTTTTCCTCTATATATATATAGATGATAAAATCTTTGTTCCAACAACTCCAAAGGGTCGAAACAGCGCGTTGTACTGTTCTTTGTCCTCGACGCTATGGAGAGAAATTCTGCAAAATACATTTAAGCGATTGCTGTGCGAGGCAGGAAGCGGAAAATTGTATTTGCTGGTTCTCTTACAACTCTAAATTATGTGTATATTTTCATGAAGCGCAAGAGAAAATGGCAACGTGTACGCCTCCCATCAGCTGTCCTTATTAAACTGATGTGAATAGAAAACCTGATGCGAAACGAAAAAACATCCACAAAATGTATTTCATGTTAATATCTTCCGTATCGGTCTATAATTCCTGTAGTCCCTTTAAGTTTTAAAATCTGTAGCGAATGCATTTAAACGAATAGAATTATTATCAGTGGTTCGTTAAAAATCTGTAGATCGATTTTTACAAAACAGTTTAGGAATTAAACTTACATGGAACATATCGAGGAGTCCGAAGGGTGAAACTTAATGGTCCATTCGTGGTTAGTTTAAAAATTTTAAAAACGAACTTTCATATTTCATAATGGAAAGCAGCAGGGTCGAATATTTTACATTCGGAGACATAGGAATGTTAAGGGTTAAAATGACCCTTACTGGTCGCACAAGGAAGCCAAAGACGGATATGGAGTCCAATCGGTGTCCTCCTGAATATTAAGGAATGCTGTAAACCTCTAAGGGTCTAGGTCAAGCCACTCCGATTCGAAGATTATACAGTGAAACGATTATATAGCGAAAACAGTTGACCTGGTTTTCCTTTTCCATCAACTAAGTACTAAAATGTTGTATTCAATTTGCGTTTTTTCATTTACCTAGAAGAAATTATCTTTTCATGTTCAGTAAGACCCAAATAGGTACATGTATATGACATCGTTATAGCCAAAAAATACATACGCATGTAATAACTTTTCAAAATAAAATGTGAAACAATACCAAGCTTATCAACTAAGATTTTCTCATTGTTATTAAAAATCTTCCGTCAAATATTACAAAATTAGCAATCTGTAGGGTTTTGGTGTATTAATATTGTGGATTTTACGCGATAGAAGCAAGTGTGTTCGAGCATCTGTTGTACGATAGCGTTAGTGGTGGGATTTGGAGGGGGTTAATGCACTGGAAGGGATGAACAGGGTGACTGAGCGGTGAAGAAGGTTCGAGAAGGAAGAAGACTGGTGGAAATTGAGGTCACCGGTCGACGTATTTTTGGAGTTAATATAAAACTAGTGGTTTTTGATGAATAGCAAATGCGTTCATTTTCTTTCTAAAAAAATATGTCAACAAGCAAGATTCTAAGTCAAGCGTGTGGCTGTGTTCCCAAGAATAGAAATATAATATTATTTCTGGAAACGAAGAGACTAAATCAAGTTTTCAATCGAAGACACAGACGATTTGGCTGCAAATGCCCCAACAGGTCAGAGCGATACATTTATCTATTTTATAATTTTTTTTTTTATTTTTTTTTTTGAGTTCGATATTTCTGTATTAAAATTTTCAAATATAAAATTATGATTTTTCTTCTGTTTACTCTAAATGAACCCATTTAAAATTTACCCTGAGCACGTGCATTTGGCATTTATATAAAACAGAATAATTTTGGTTTGTCACAATTAATTTCTCCACTAAATTGTTCTTTATGCCATATTCACACTTAAATAATTTCAATGTTTCAAGTGTGATGATAGAAACGGTACACGGTAAATTCTGTAATTCTGTTACATTAATTTAAAATGCACTCAAAATATCTTGAATGATTGCAACAATCGAATGATCGACTAGTTTCCATAGTTTTATATCAAAAATTGGTTTCCTTATTTAATCATAATTTTAAGTTAAGTAATGTTTTGGAATCTCAAATGTAATTTTGATGTGGTGTATTAATAAATTAATATCAGTTTATGCAGAATGTTAATTAGAATAAAAAACTAAGTGCAAAGATGAATCAAACTACCTGACCTGGCAAACTTCGTACTGTCTCAATCGATAAATAAAAGATCTAAACTTTTATACAAAATAAACTTGGTTGTCAAATGTCAAATATTATGGTTGCGTTCAGAAAATTTGTGACAAAACTTAAGATTTATCAATCTACATAAAAATAATCTGAAAGATAGTTAACAACTTTCATATTTATTCACCTTTTAAACCTTCTCTGAACTTCCACAAATAATTCAAGACCAAAATTAGCCAAATCGGTCCATCCGTTCTCGTGTTTTAGCGAGACTAACGAACAGCAATTCATTTTTATGTATATAGATTTGTTACTATAAATATATTGAAAGGTTTTTTGTTAATAAAACAAACATTTCAGTCCTAATATACATTTTCAAACTGACGTAAAAAATAATGTAATAAACAAACTAAGGGAACTGTGGATGAATAAATTATAAAACAATCTTCTTCTTTGCCTTTTCGGCATCTCTTATAGTAATCGATAAGAAATACAAATAGTTGGATTGAGACAAGGGGCGACCTCTAACATGATATGTTCCATTTAGTCTCTGCTGCGACGTTATGTCGGTTTTATGGAACATCCCGTCCGTCTGCTAGAATAATAAGTTTGACTTTGCAATTTCTTTTTTGTGGGAGACGAACATAAAAACCTCTAGCAGTATCTGATGTTCCTATCTTTCCTACGTTAGTCACTTTGTTTTTATTGCTTCAACGACTTAGTAACAGAAAATATTCATCCTTTAAACACACGCACTTGTAATATACATTTACGTAAACAAAGGTTTTCATAAATTTCAAAGGAACAATTTGTATTGTGTGAATCCACTACCATCATCACTAAAATAAAACAAGTATCTAAGGCAGAAAATTTAATTGTGATAAGCATGCGAAGTTAAAGATCAGTAGAAAACGTCTGCTCTTTAAAATTGCGGCATTAAATATACATATTGTAAACAATGATTACAGATAACATGGCTACTCTGGCATGACATTATATCTGTAAGTACTCCACAATGTATACGTAAGTGTTATATGCAAGAGAAGCACGCAATAGAATAGTAAAAGTATTTCCATCAGAGTAGTCATAAAATTAATAGCTTAGATTGGTCATATTCGTCAGCCACTAAATATGAATAACATAGGTATTGCTTATAAAAAATAAAAGAAATAAACAAATAGGCAATCGCTTATCAGACTAAGAGACCCATATGATACAGAACGCCAGCTCTATTAAGCAAATTAAAGACATACCCAGATACAGGGAGAGGAAAGGCTATGGATTTCTTGGGGTACAGCAATACCCGATTTTCCTACCTAGTTATAAATTATATTCAAAATTGAAATTTCAATTTTCACCTAATTACATGTAATCGGATTTGGAAATACACTAACCTATAATAACAGTTAAAAATACAAATTCAATGCTCACAACCGGGATTTCGGAAACCATCAAATGGACATACACCACCTGGTAACAGAACTTAGAATTGTAACTTGAATGAGGGCAAATTTGCATGAAAATAGTGCGCGTGTGTTACTGGAAAAATTGTTCAAAACTCGTTAAATAAATATTTTTTTTTTATAGTGGAGTCCTTAAAATTTTGACCTCTTGTGAAATAAAACAAACGTTAGTAAAAGGTCATAATATCTTATGGTATACTCAGTAAAGATCTTTTTCCATTACTTTCCAATGAAAACTAACTGTATTGTATAGGTGTATTAGAGGAAAAGTAAACTAGAAGCTGGTATGATTGTAATAGATATGAAAGAAGTGAATTTCGGAATGAAGCTATTTTTTTCATATATAACTATTTTGAGGTTAGGAAGGTAGCTGTTGCAAAGAATCGTCATAATGCAGACTAGAAGATATGACACTATGGTGGCGTCGTTTGAAAAGCTAAATGAAGTACTTCTTTCTGGCCTTCTATTGATTGCTACGAATTCAGCCGGAAGTTCCATGTTATTTTTTTTAGTATGATACTAGCTCAATTAATACCTGTTAATAAGTTATCATCACTGACATTCCTTCCTGTGTTATGTGTATTGACACCACCTGCCTTTTAACAACATCAGAAGGATTGTCCTGCTTCTGTCTCCCCGCCTAAATATCTAGATTGTAACTCTAGTAGGGACGTGGATAGTGTACATATTATACCTACCATTCAGATAAGCATAATACATCAGTATTTTGTGACTGTAATTTAACGATTAAAATAATCGCACAGAGTGTTAGTCTTACTCTAATTCGTGAACGTTTTTCAATGTTTAAAAAATTTTTTCTTAGTCAAAACATAATTATTGACGAAAACCTTGAGGTTTTTCGTGGTAATTGCCGTTCTATATAATACATTCTGTCAAAGCCTTCTAAATACGGAATTAAAATACACCTAGATGCGGATCTATAACGCTTGGCGTAATTTTCTAATAACTTCAAAACAATTACAAGTGTGCCTCTCAGTAGCTAGTCAGAGCATTGGTGCGTAAAGCCAAAGGTCCCGGGTTCAATTCTCGGCGAGAGTGTGACAACAGCAACAAATTTTCCCTCATTAACTTGAGGTTGTATACAGTGGGTAAAATAATTGAAAATGAATTTTCACATTAATATTTGATATTAACCACTATTAAACATCAGTGTTTCACATCTATAACAAAACAGGTGTTGTAGTCGCCGAAAAGGGACCAAAAAGTGCTTCCATAACCACCTGTACAGAAAAGGGTGATACAATGTCAAGCAAAGGCAAACTTTTCTTAAAATAGAAAAACAGAGACACAACGAATTCAAAAAAAGTTTGAGCTTCGTTTCAGAGTTGATGACAAAAAGACAACAGCTGTATATAGTAGATAGGTAAGTCAATAAGAATATAAATTCTCACCTAAAGTTGAAGCTTGAGATTCATCTTGGCCTCTGAAGAATTGGTGTTGTATAATCAACTGTTCACAGTTGGTTGTGTTTCTGAAACAAAAATTATGTTAGGAAAATATTTTGCTGTAATTATATTCTTCTAGTAATTTGAGTAATAGTAAGATTGACTTGCTAATGAAACCACAATAATGACCAGTAACAAGTGAAGATCACCTTTGGTGATTTTTTATTTACAATTGCATGTCGCTTGTGCATTCGTTCATATAGAGTTCGAAATTTCTTCTTTAATTCTCTTCTTAAGCCCCCCTGATTTAATTAAAAAAAGAAATGGTACTTCTACTCATGTACACGCGGTAGTATACTAAATAATAATTATGTGTTTATTGAAATAACGATTTCATTTACGTATTTAAATAGTATCATTTTGCAGTGTTATTGTCCGTGTCAGAGTGCGAACTCGAACTAAACGATTAGTGGCGACCGCCGACCCAGCGTCACTAATTCCAATCTCGAGATCAATCTAACCACGTGCTCGCTAATTCGCAATCACGCGAGTAATTAATACTTTCAGATATTCGTCAGCTGTGCACCTGCAACTTCCGTTGCATACTGCACTTTCTACATTTTTGCTCTAAACGCATCAGAAGAACTATTACTTCAAAAAGAACAGAAAAGCCTATTCATATTTTTGAAAACGTAACTTATGTACTGTCAGTGAGTTACATTAAGTGATTACTATGCGACAGTTCAATTTTCTTGATGTCGTACATTACACGTCTTTATAGTTTTTAGTCCTATCTCTTTCTATTTTGACTCAAATACATTGTAGCGCATTGTTGAGTCCTAATTAAAAAGCAATCCATACATAGGTGCGCCTTCAATTTGCATATAAAAGAAATAAGTTATTTTATTTACACAAAAAGTAGATCAACTGAAATAGTATTGATGCAGGTAATTTTTACAATAATTCCTTATACCTTGATGAAATTTTGGAGTTCGGAAAATTGAATTCGAGGTAATAAATCGTAAAGACGAACTAATCTAAGTAAAGTGATAGTTATGCACCCATGGTAGAGTTAATAAGTTCATATCTAATGGTTTCGAAATATTGCCGACCCTGAACTTAATGTTCTTTATCTGCAGAATAATTTGTTAATGTGCACATTAATGAGTTTTTCGCATTAAGGGTAATAGATCTACGACTGTAGTAACTGTAATAACTCTGTGACATACGGATGAGAAGTTATGATAAATCGTCAAGGCATTAGTAATTGTTAAGTGGCTGCGCAGCCCTTAAATGACGTCTTTCAGACTTCTTGCACATCATCTAGCAAGCACATTACGAGACTAACAAGTTCTGTTTGAATTAATATTGTATATACATATATATATAAGAAAATAGAATTATTACTTTAAAATCATATCTAAACCAAATATCGGATTTCGTTATTAAATACCTTGGAGATCTTAACCGGTTTATACAGAGTGCGACGAATTATTCTCTTGGGACAAAAATTATTTCTCTTCTTGGCGTCATCAGGAAGGTCCTTAAGGAATATTTATGGCCCCAGACAGGAACTTTGGCTGATTTATAATCTTAACTATATCTTATCAACGTAAATGCTGGAATAATTTACGACTAAACTACTGCCTGCCTGCAGGAGTTTGCACACGACGCCGCTTCTAGTGCGGAATAAGGAAGGATGCCTAATTCCGTTTTAGTTCGTGCAATCGACTTTAACTTTCGGCTATTTGGAAAATTAATTTCTGCAACTTTACTGCAAAATTTATGCATAATTTACAATAAATTAAAGCGTACTTTAGCTCAATAATTTTCACTTCACCAAAAGTATTTGCTGTCGGAACATCCTACGGAAATATCCTACGTGAATTTTTATAAATATTCAGCGTGTAGGTGCTTTAGGAATTACAATAATTTCAAAACTCCTTACATTAGTTTATATCAACATTATCTAAACATACGAGTTGATTACTAATGTCTTTAAATTTACCAAATCTCTGTTTTTGAAGTGAAACTTCTTTACGCACGGTAAGGTAAGTTCGTTTCATGCGAGTTGCTATGTAACGAATTATGCAACGCATTTCCGCAGCTGCCTGTCTCTATGTATGCTTAGATTCAAGAGGAAGGTTTATATGTATAATACATGCATAATGTAGTAGAGAAACACTGATAATTTTAGAGGTTTCTAATGTGATGTCGTAAATAAAGACATTATTTTGCGATTACATTGCAAACGCTGGCGTAACCCTAGGAGATAGAACAAAATAATGTACTACAATATTGTATACCTTAAAAAGGTCTACAAAAAAGTCCGGGATGGTATATGTCTATCTCTTAGAGGTAAGTCACAATAACCATTTTTTATCTTTTACTTTTTACGAGAAATAATGGCTTATTTGCGAAGCGATTTTAAGCAATATAGTATTAATCCTTATCCAATTGAATGCTTTTAAATACATTGTGCATTTAATATAGATCAATATGGCTCGTTACAACATGTAATTTAAATGAATATTTTCGAAGATATTACAGACATAAAATGCAGGGACATAGGGGTTGCAGCGGTACCGGCCGGTTTGTATTGTCTAATGACAAGAAAGCTGTGATTGTTGTATATAAAGACATTCTATAGTATATATTTACTATGAGTATTACACCCGTGCGAAGCATAGTGTACAAATAATACCATTAAACCAATTCCTTAACCCCTATCCCGGTATGTTTGTGTGTTTGAAGAAGTTTCACTTCAGTAGTGTGTTGTATAATTAAACGTTGTATTTTCTTTTTTCGTCACTTTAGATCTATACAACATTATCTCTTACCCAAGCTTTTCATTTTGTTGTAGTGGTTAGAAGAATTATATAACATTATGGTTTGTCTGTACCTTTTCACACGTTCTCTAGGTACTAAATAGTTTCTGTTTGTAGGTACTCACATAAGCAACAATGCTAATTTCACAAATTCTTAAAATATCAACTAGAGCTAACAGCGATTAGGTCCAACATTGAATTCTTTCTCCTCAAAACCTTAAAACGATAGCATACAAGCCTTCCATAAATATATAATTATGTCAATTCAGAAGCAGATACCAAATCCAGGAATGCACAACTGGTATATGACCAAAGCTTTCTCTTCGAACTTTGGAGGAATAAAAGCATATGCGATAAAAGTGAAAAATGGAATATTAAAAAGGAAGCTAACGTAACTTAACCAAACCATAATCTAATATTTTCTAGAATGACTTTTGCTTGCACGTCAAGTCCTAAATTTTACTATTCCTCGATTTTTCACAAAGAGAAAGACAAAAATAACTTAAATAGTTGTCCAACTATCACTGGAATATTATATAACTAAAGAATTTAAAAACAATTTCTCCATTCAAATGTTTTTCGTAGTTTGCTTTTGAATACAATGCCGCTCCATTTTAAATTTTCAAGGTAGGTAGGGAATGATGTCAACCGCCTGCACTTCTTCAGAAACCTGGGTTGGTTTACATTGACTCTTACCATTTCAGTAATCTAGTGTTTCATCAAACAAACTGTTTGGTAACTTTATTTTTCTCAAACCCAATTGAAGTAACGAATTTCCATTCTTGAGGTAAACTTTCAATCCAACTGAGAAATAGTTAATGAATGTCCAATTGTCAATGGAATATTAAAAGCTTTTGAATGGAAAAATAGCTTTTAAATTCATCCAAAATCATTTAAGTGTTAATAAAACACATTTATTGATCTAGTACCTTTGGTATAAATGCGCTTATATGTATTTATTGATTTTCCCTGTAATTTTCCAGAGTAAATGGATAATTTTGATTTATAAATCCGTCGTTCGCATGGAATCCTAGATAGTTTCAGTAAAAACGCTTAGTCAATAAATCTTATATAGAGCGTCCGCAGCCGATATATGCCGGTATATATGTAGGACCTCAGAATTCTCAATAGTCCTATCTATTGCAGTCTATAATCCCAACAGGAAATTACATTACGTAGAATGCGACTGCACTTGGCAACAAAAATGAAGATAAAATGGGAAAAAAAGTTCCAAATCTTCAGATATGAACTGTTGAATATAATAATTTCAAAAGCATATATTTATTGTAGGTACTCCAACACTTATAAATAAATAGTATACATTTAATTTGATCTAAAATATTAAAAATAAGTAAAGACAATTTCGATTTTTATTTTTTAGAATTTTTTTGGAGATTATGTATTACATTAACGCATTTATTTCAAAAGTAAATAACACTTAGAGATGGCATTATTTGTATGAAGAATGGTCGATCATTTGATTATTGCAATTATTCAAAGTATTTCGAGTAGGAACTAAATCATCCGAATAATTTACCGTTTTATCAACCGATTGACGAATGATGAGTCCGTTACTTTTTTAGTGGAGTTAGAGCGACGAACATCTCTGAATTGCAACATACCGCGTCTCGAGTCTCTCCATTTTGTATATATTGACTCATTCGCTTTTACTGCTGGTGCATATTGGAATGGATAGACGTGAAAGATAAGGAATATATATTTATAGATTAGTTTGATTCGTTTTACTGTCAAAAACTTACTATTATAATTGCGAATGGGGATTTGTTTCTAACGATTTCACGCCGTAACTAATCAATTCATTATCATGACGACTCATCGATTATCAGAATCATTTCATTACATAAATCCACCTCTAGTAAATAGCCATACAATTTTCCTTGAAGAACACATTCATCAGAACAATTGATTATTATCTCTAGGATAAATCAGTTAATTTAGATTTCTGTGTTTGATAAATAAATAGTATAGAAAATAATCAATATTAAATAGAGATGCACCGGATAGTGATTTTGTCGAGTATCGGACAGCTGAGTATTCGGAATTAGCTGCGCCACTACGGTTCACGTCTTCGTTTTAGCGGGTTTTCTATTAAATTTAATGTAACCCTCACCTCACCAACGTTCCGGACCAATCATTAACTCTCGTTCAAAAAGTCGTTTACACAATCAACCAATGAAATTTTAATTCCTGCTTGGCAGATTTTCAGAGGCGGTTGAGTTAAAACTGTTAAAACGAGGCTAAAAATAACAACAAGCTACAGAAATTGTAACAGTTTAGCCATAGATGTATTCTTGTTCACGAGAATAAGTAAACACAATAACAATATCGAAATAACAAATGAATTAGTCCCTAAAGCGATCAATAAATATTATAATTAGGAGAAACGACCCATCTTCTCAATGCAATCTTAATTACCAATTTTTATTAGGTAGGATTTTTGTTATACATACTTAATTTTTATTATTACTGATGTTTGATTTTTTAATTTCTTTCTGGTAGAATTACCTACCCGGCACTACCGGGTAGTCGGTAATATTATTTTCCGGTATTTAAAAAAGATGGTGGATCCGCCAGGCATCGGATCCAAACCGGTTACTCGGTTCATCTCTTATTATTAAATGAAAAAGTGTTTATATTGAAATATTGTATTTTCATTATTTAACTAACTACTACAAGATTCCAAACAGATATTTCAGGTTTTCCTACAGAATATATAGTATAGTCGAAATAAGAAGGCAAAGTCCGCAATAAATAATGCACACTAAAGGCATATCGTTTTTCTCGTTCTTACAAACGGAAGATATCCTGTCTTTACTCTCTAAACACACCTCCTCCACAGCTGCGTCGAGGACTGCACCTACGTTTCATAAGAATCAATCGAATAGAATGAGACGATCGACATCATGCTTGTCTTGTCTTTTGTACCTACATGAAATGGGCAAATTTACAGGATCGGCTTAAGGTAGTAGTCGTGCTACAGTATGGTGAATAAGTTATTGTAAGATCTAAGATAATTTAATGAAATAATATTTATATAATTTCGATTGTACATCAAAACAGATTGAATGAGTCTGTATTCATACATATCCACACATCTAAAAATATTAATTAAGTTTATCTCGAATTAGAGGAGGTTAATCGACTTCAAAAATAGTCAGCATTGATGAGAAATGAATGCGTTATTGTTTATTTTAATTTTCATAAAAATATTTTTTTACAAAATAATACTTACACCTGTTTCTAAATTAAAAGTCCTACCTTCTCTTCGTATCCGGGATACGGTTCTGCAACTATGTTCAAAACCTCCGCCGCTATGTTTATAACGGAGATGTTTTCTCTACTTTTTTCTTTCTTTCTTTGAAAATAATTAATAACATTCCAAACAAGTTTTCTACTCTGAAAATTTAAAACTTCTCGGACAATTTCGTTGAAAGTTAACAATAAAAACAACAATAACACCAACAAAAACAACGACAACAATAGTTACAACGAAAAAATAACTTAAACGATATATGTAGAGAGATGACTATTCGCACAAATATACCAACTAAATTAAGCCGACCCTGTAAATTTGCCCATTTTATGTAGGTACAAATGACAAGACAAGCATGTTGTTGATCGTCTAATTTTATTCGATTGATTCTTATGAAACGTAGGTGCAGGTCTCGACGCAGCTGTGGAGGAGGCGTGTTTAGAGAGTAAAGACAGGACATCTTCCGTTTGTGAGAAGGAGAAAAACGATGTGCGTTATTTATTGGGGACTTTGCCTTCTTATTTCGACTATACTATAGTAAAAGTTATAAAGCCAATTATTTGTAAAGGCCAAGGCAATAATGAGAAAGATACATAGGTAATAAAATCATTAGTAGCGAACATATCTAGGCACTCGATTGAATTTGAAATGGATACAGAAATAATTTAATTTTGTTTTCTACTTGAATTTTCAAAAACTTTTTACTTTAATCCTGTAGGTATCTACTGCTAAGTCTGGCAAAATGCACTTAGGTAGTTCAAAACTTCTGAGTCTGAATAACTTTTAAAGTAAAGCAAACTCCAGAGCACATTTTTCAAGAAATAAACAAGGTTTATTTAGTTAAGTGCTTCAAAGAGAGACTCATTCAATGTTTGAAGTTCGTTTTTAATAGGACAACTTTATTCATTCTTAAACTCCGTTTATATAAATAGAACCAATAGCTTTTCGTTACCCCTATAGTGGCTATACAGCATCAGAAGAGGTGGAGAATTAAAGGTGAAAAGCTTGGCAACATGTTCTTGAGATTGCCTCGGAAAATTCAAAGAAACAAGTTCTTGCTTTGCCTTAAGAAATCAATTTCTGTCGTTTCTAAGCAGCTTGATTAAATTTGCCGATAAGATTTTCAGTCGTGTTGAAGTAGCAAAGTACAAATAATAATATAGGCGGCATTCATATTTGAATTTTAAAAAACCTTAGGTTTTTTCTTCATCCTTTACACGTGCTTTGAGTAAAGGAAGTTGCTTTTTTAAATTGAAAATAGGTGTCAACGGTTTTGAGGAATATATGTCTGAAAATTTAAGAATAGCACACTTATATGTAAGGGTGTATGAAAAATTTATGTCAAAAGAATTCCAAGGGAAAAATAACTCACGAAAATCAAAAAAATGCAAAAGTGAATGTCTTCATTACGTTGTGGTTAAATAAACTAAATAACTAAAAAAAACGATAAAAACCAAACCTACCGAAATAAGCAAAGAAAAACAAACGAAAATTTATACTATTTTTATATATCGTGTTTGCGTCTAATTATAACTGAAACATTGCCTAATTGCTTTTCCTCTTGTGTATTTCCGTTTCCTAAATTTTTCTCTGTATCTAACAATTATTTGTAATTTTTTGTGTCCTTCTGAACTAAACACATGTTTGAATAACTATTTCTGAACCTTCCCTAATGTCTATTATTAACAAAAGTGTATTTCCAATCCTTTAATTTGCTTTTGTAGCTTTCGCTCATGTCTTCTACAAATGTCAACATCTCAATTTTCCTATTGATTAAATTATCACATTAAATATTAAAATAATTACATTTTACTTCTGTCCTTATTCGTTTGACTCACTTAAATTTTCATGTTTTGAACAACTGTAAGTAGGTACCGTAAAATTTGTTAAAGGACTTGATTTTATTGACCTTTCTAGTTTTACGAATATTACCATTACAAAACAGTTTTATGAGATATCGAATTTCTGCTTTAATTAAATTTTTGAGGGTATAAACCGACACTAAACGTAATCCTTAAAGTATTTTATTTCTTACGACCTTAAAGCATCGATCCTTTTCGTCCTTGACAGTCACAATGTAAGCCATTTCAATGTCCAGAATTATCGCCGAGAAAACTGGCACCACTGAAATACTTTTCTAGCACGGAACTACTTGTCCTTATTATAAAAGATAAAGAACAAGGCCGTCTATGATGTTATGCACTGATGCAGCTGCATTCTTGAGAGTACTTGACCTTAATTAGAGCACGGTCTTCGCTTTATATTTTCTATTTACGTTGGCGCAATTTTTATATACAGAGTGTTTTTGAAATAAGTAGCAATCTTGCAGGACATGATAGGGCACTATGAAATAAGAAAGTTAAGCTAACGTTTGCGCATCCGAAAGTTCATCGTTTTCGAGAAAAACGTGGTTAAAAATACAGGCAAATCTAATTCCGATCCTGGAGAGAAATGCGACAATGCAACGTCGTATTCAATCAGCTGACAACAAGCAGCAGCGAGCGGTCTCGAGTTATGATATCTAAAATACTTAGTAACAATTATAAGACGCAACGTCAGCATGCAACGCATGTAAGAATAGTAATCTTTTCAGGGAATTGCATTGTTCTGATATTAATTAGCTTACTAAGATATTGAATAAGAAATGTAATGTTAATAATTGTGATTAATTAAAATCAGTTGTTGTTCCACTGTTAACCTGTTAACATCTTGATTGAATTATAATTAACGCACATAGTGTATTATTGTTTTCTTTCAACGGGGCAGCAGCTCATGTTTTTCTTAGCCAGTCGAATTTCGATCTTAAAAATAAAAAGCGTTTTTAAAAAGTAAATTCGGCGGCAGAAAACATTAACTCTCGCAGGTACTTGTCCATTTATGACCTATTTGGGTAAGTCACTTGGAATCGATACACAAATAAGCTTTCAGTAGGCGTAAATTATAGTATTAATACAGATAGGACAGTAGCGTACTAGAAAATAATGTAGAAACATAACTTATGAGAAAAGAAAAAATAAACGGATTGCTTTTGTTTTATAGTTAGTTTTCACATTCACTTCATTATGGGAATATCTATCACTGTCACCAACATCAACAATTAGTTCTTCTGTTTGTATGTCTATTACTTGCTCACTGATCCCTATTTTTAAATATTTAATCTACGCCCTTGATAGAAATATTGAAGAAAGAGGGCTGCTATCATTATACCTAAAACTGCCTACTTTTACCACCGCGCATCCACGCCATTTTAAAATTTCCGCCAGCTTCCAGCGTCAGGATTGTATTTCCTTTGTATTTTTTGCTCTTGCATTGTTCATTATTTGTTAGATTATATTAAGAGTGATTCAAAATGTTTATGTTATAGCCAACTACAGTTACTAGTTGCTGGTTCATTTAGTGTTGCAACCTTGATGTATTTACTCAGTAAATAAAAGGTCAGTTTATCCCTGTTATCTCTGAATATTATAATTACACAATCAAATCTGACCTAAGTTACCTGCCCTACTAAAGATTAAAAATACCTGGTACGTAAAGGTACAACAGGATAAGACAATAAACGTAATTCAAAATGGTATATAGCAGTAACAACAAAATCATAGCAGTTCACATACAGGGCGATTCGTAGTAAATACTAAAACACGTCTCGATCGGGACGAAATAGAATAGGAACTAGTTCGAAATATATTCATGAATTTTTGGGATCCCATGCATGGTCTATTCCTATACATCTGTTTAATGTTATTTCAATACTCTTTAATAAAAGCGACACAAAAATACGTTTTCGAGAAAAACTTGGTTAAAAATACAGGCAAATCTAATTGCGACCCTGGAAAGGAATGCGACAATGCAACGCCGTATTCAATCAGCAGGAAATTTGCAGCATCAGTGTTGTATTTCCTTTGTATTTTTTTTTCCCGTGCATTGTTTATTATTTGTTAGATTAGATTAAAAGTCATTCAAGATTTCATATAAACAATAAAGTAATGTACGTTCAAGAATCGCAATTTAAAGCTACTAAAAGATGTTTCATTTTATTCAAATGATTTTAAGAGTTCGCTCAGTTCAGGACACCAACCTGCATTTCCGCTCATGCAACATAAAAAAAATGCCGATAAAGAAATCTGTAATGTCTATGTTTCGTGAACATTTTACCTTACCTACGATGTATATGTGCCAACTTTGAACTTAACCCCAGTAAGGCATTAATATCTAGCAAAATGGCAAAATCTCTAATTTGGATTTTTTAAGTATAAATGTCTTGTTTCATCGAAATTTCTGTTATTTTTCAAGCTCCTTATATGAACAAAAGGGGAATATTATAGGGTTGTTCAGAAAGTCATTTCGTTTTTTCCCGACAGAGGATTTAATTGTATTCTTTTGCACCCAACTTCACATTTAAGCCGTATAATTTTTATATGCTTTGAGAGCTCATATAGCAAGGCTTGTGTGTGAAAAATTCCAATTAATTCTACGCAGTAGTTTTTGGTTGGTGCCCTTTTAAATATGGAGAGCGATAAGCAGCATTTTCGACATATCTTACTGTTTTACTACAGAAAGGGTAAAAATGCTGTTCAAGCCAGAAAGAAATTGACTGATGTGTATGGAGAAGGTGTGTTGACAGTACGCCAGTGCCAGAACTGGTTCGCTAAATTTCGATCCGGCAATTTTGATGTCGAAGATGCACCACGTTCGGGAAGGCCGGTTGAAGCTGATAAAGACGCGATAAAGGCATTAGTTGATGTGAACCGGCGAATAACAACACGTGAGATCGGATTGAGGTTAAATTTATCAAATTCAACAGTTTATGACCACTTGAAAGGCCTGGGATTATCCTCGAAGCTCGATGTATGGGTTCCCCATGTTCTCACAGAGAGAAATCTGTGTCGCCGCATTGACGTCTGCGATTCGCTTCTCAAACGTCACGAAAATGATCCGTTTTTGAAGCGCATCATCACTGGGGACGAAAAATGGGTTGTATACAACAACGTCAAACGCAAGAGGTCATGGAGCAAAAAAGATGAACCGGCTCAAACCATTTCCAAAGCCGATATTCACCAAAAAAAGGTGATGCTGTCTGTTTGGTGGGATTTTAAAGGAATCGTTTTTTTTGAGCTTTTACCGGATAACACAACGATTAATTCGGAAGTCTACTGTCATCAGCTGGACAAACTGAATGATGCACTTCAACAGAAAAGGTCAGAACTAATCAACAGGAAAGGTGTAGTGTTTCACCAAGACAACGCGAGACCTCACACAAGTTTGGTCACTCGCCAAAAGCTTTTACAGCTTGAATGGGATACAATGCTACACCCACCATATTCTCCAGACCTGGCACCATCGGATTATTATTTGTTCCGGTCACTCCAAAATTTTTTAGACGGTAAAACCTTCACCTCAAATGAGGAGGTCAAAAACCTCCTCGATCAGTTTTTTGCCAGCAAAGACCAAAAATTTTATGAGCGTGGAATTATGCTACTACCAGAAAGATGGCAAAAGGTGTTGGACCAGAACGGTCAATATATAATTTAATAAAGTATTTGTTTATTATACGAAAACTGTCTTTTATTTCCACAAAAAAAAAACGAAATGACTCCGAACAACCCTATATATACGTATTTACATTCATTAATGACTCATGGTTTTCAACAACTAAAATAATATTACAATGAAAATGCAAATTATAACCTATATAAAACATTGTGTAGCCAGGGCAATCAACTCGTTATAAATAATTTTAAAAGTATGTTATTAGCCACTAATATACGGTCGCTTAAATATGAAATTGTTGCTAAATTATTTATTACCAAAGATGAGTTACAAAACTACTATAAAAGCAAAAAAACTAAAGCTAAAAATTTGCAATCGTTATAGGTAAATTATGATTTGAACATTACTAAACAAACTATTTAAATAGATGTAAAATATCTTAAGTCCAAAATTTTGCTATGAATGAAAATTACTTTCTAAAGAGAAAACTAAAAACTGTTTTTGTTCGTATTTGGAAAATCTTATAAAAATGACGGTCCATTTTTTTGCAAAATATCCGGCAGAAATATTTCATTACAGAGGTTTAGAGTTAAAACAGGGAAACTGGTTCATCGTATTTGGCCAGTTGATTCCAATTTTATTAGGGAGCCGGTATTATGAACAGTAAACAGCTTACATGGGATAAAATAAATTCCCTAAAAGGTCTGCAACTAATACTTCGACTCCGAAGGGATGACTTTTTTGAAGAATTGACGATCTAGAAGCGGTAATTCCAGTCCCAAAAGATACTGCGGTTAAACTACGGATTTTCTCGACATATATCGTTAAAAGGAAGGCGAAAAGGTTAAATCTTTTAAGAACTATACCAAAGTTAAATCCATAAAGGATATTTACTCGGCAAGAATATTACGAATAAAAGGAGGGACATTCATTAGATAAGTTAACAAAATTCTGTAACATCTAAGCCAAATTGAATTTGTAAAGCTTCCAATGCGGCAAGAAGTAATTAAGTGGTAATCCTAGGATTTACATAATTCACACTTTATTTAAAAAAACTGCTTTCGTTTTTCTTTTTTTGAAATTACTACTTACTTTAAACTAAAATATTTTGGTTTTCTTTCGATTGAGTCCCACTTGAAAACTCTTTTAATATTAGCCGCCTGCAACAAACAATTAATTGCAAGCTGTTATGTGGTACTTGAGAGTAAAATAAGCCATACTGTTTTTCAAAAAAATAATGAATAATTAATTCCTTAGTGTTATCAAATACTGTTGTTTTATTGATCACAAGTATCACATGCATTTTCATTGGATTTCTTCTTTAGGTTTAGGACTAAAAGATAAGGTCAATTTGATTTTGAAATTTTCAATTTTTCTATCGAAAAATAAGTTAAAGCTATGAATGAACTGCTGGTACTCGCTGGTAAGTATTCAAAGAAGATAATATTTGTTTCCAATGTAAATTTAGAATAAAGTATTTCGGGATCTGTATAACTAAAATTCGCAGTTTGATCAAGATCAAGGGCTGTGGAGGTTGACATGATTTGAAATTTAATCAAGGTAATCTTCTCAAACCTTAAAAGTTATAATTAAGGTGACGTAAAAGTTCTTTAAGGAGTCCGTGTTAGAACTAGGTAACTTATTTGCAACGGCTACCAAAATAAAGCAAGCAATGGTGATCAGTTTAGTGTGTCTTTACGTTGTTTAACTCACTGATTTCTATGAATAGTTAGTAAATTTCAATATTTCAGTATTCAAATAAGTGTACATAAATATTTCAGTTATAGTTAAAATTTCCAATAAGTCAACATTTATTACTTCGTTCTCCGTAACCATGTTTCTAGTTAGATACTGCTGTTAAAGTTTAAAGGTCACTTTTAGCACATACATGTTATTATTATATATGACCGACTGGGGTTTATGGTTTTTTGTCTACCATCAGAAATTTTAGTGAAATACAAAAATACCTTCTAGCAATATTGGTTGCTATAGGTATAAGGTCTTTGGAAATTTGCTGATGGTTCTTTCTTTGATGTTGCTGGGGTTCTTAGGGAAAATTTGCTGGTTACGGGGTCGACAATACTTTTAAATGTTGTTGCTCAGATAATTCATATACTTCGTTTACTTCCTCTAGAGTTACCGAGTGGCATGGTCTAGAGGTTCAGACCATTTCTTAGCATTCGGGAGGATGCCGGTTCGATTCTGGGTCCATCTGCCTTGGTCCAAGTTTTTCTGTGGTTTCCTTGGATCACTTAGGCAAATAATGGGGGGAAGTAATATTCCACAGATAATCATTTCATTTCATCCATCTCATCTTTCTCACCCGAACCACCACCCACCCATTCCTACAATTCCTGAAAGGGGGCTGACGTGGTACTTCCGCCCTACCTTCCGGCGTAGTCCGGAGGGACTGCCCACCCACTAGCATTAGTGGCTGGTAGGAATGAAGCACCCAAAAATTTCTTTTTCTCTAGAGAAGTGCCCCTTTCAATATCTTGGATGCGCGTTGGCAAAATCGTAGGTAGGGATAAAGGAGCTCATTATGCTATCGACTCTTATTTATTAGACATACTTTTTCTTACAGTACCAGCCAAAAGTTTTATTCCACCATGAATAGTAATGGGAGTCGAAAACAAGCGTTATACGTCTAATATCTCTAATATTTCCTTAAAAATAAATAAACATCTCATTAATATTTTCAGTAGTAATTGGTACCAATTATAGCACAATAAACATGTCTCCTTTCTTTTCTGGAATAGTGAGGTTCTTTTCTGTTTTGTGCAGGTCATACTAAAGGTCTGATGGCTAGAGAGAGTAAACGAAGTCTACATTCAACAGTAATCACGCACACAAGTATTTTTTCTTCTATATGTTTCCCTTATAAAGTTTTATAAAGTAAACAGCAATGATCCGTTATTTTATTCTAATGAACTTGCTATGTCATTGCGAACTTTTCGAGAGAGGGCGTTTACACTTTTTCCACTCCTTGAAATTGAAAATTTGAGTATCGTGAACCAAAACTTGAGAAAAGTTGCATCTGTGGACTGTATAACTTCCTACGTTGCACAAAAGTAATGTAGTCCTTGACCGAAACTTTACTCAAGTTTTGGTCCATGTTACTCCATATTTCGATGTAACTGTTGCATTTCATATACTTATAGACTGCAAGTCTAAAAGCGGGAGGAAAAGATTTATCTTGAGTATATCTACATGCTTTTAGATAAATAATTATTAAATTATTCTGTTTAGGCAAGTATTTGTTCAATTCTGAAATGGAATTTATTTTACTGTTTGCATAACCCACGGTTAATTATTCACGGTTCTTTAATTCGCTGCACGCCACCGATCAGACTATAAAAAAATTACATTCATTTCAATAGAATAATAAATTGTGAGCGTGTGCTTTTTAGTAGTCCAAGAAATGGTATTCGTGTGTTCAAAGTAAAGTGTATTTTATGAAAACTGTAGCGTGTTTTGTAATAATTACCTTATTTTTAGTTGTAACTGTATTTTTTCCTCTATTCGACTAATTCTTAATTTTAGTTAACTTCGTGTACTAAAATTAACTTAATTTTCTCCTTCATTATATCATTTATGTCCATTAAAGAATACTCTGTGCAAATGCAACCGTGTGAACGTGTAGGCAGCCATTTTATGGAAATTTTAACGGATAATTTACGTAGGATATTCCATTGTGGTGAAATTACTCTTGTAACTATTTACATGATAAATTACCGGAGGCAGAAGAACAGAATTTTAGCGAAAATGACGGAAACAATTTCATTAGCGCCTTCTCTATTGAAATCGTAATTTTTATTTTGGGGTGGCTACTTGTAAACTTGATATTTATAGTTACATGTTCATATTAATTATAAGTAATCAAAAGCATCGTTATCATGGTATAAAAAAATTATGGATTTTATTGTTACTCTTACAACTACTTAATAAGTATATATAAAATTTCGAAACTTGCATTTTATTGTAATATTCTGATGATAAACGATTTGGTAGTAATATTGGTGACAATAAATAATTTCTGTAATAAGTCGTCGCCTTTACCTATTAACCCAGAGCCGGGCAAACTCGGATCTTTTGCATCCCCAGTGATCCTCAAGGTTAACCAAGTAGCTCCTCATTGATCCTGCGAGTGCGAGTGAGATGATTCTTTCCTTTTCTTATCCCTTCCATGTCGTAGATGAGTCCCCTCTTCCATAGCCAAACCCAATAGTTTTGCGAACGTAGTAACGAAAATTTTCGTAGGTATTATTTAAGTTGCGAGAGTGGCTTCGCTCGTCTATGGGATGAAGGGGCTTGATATGGGAGTGGAAGGGAGAAGAAAAAGACAAAACAAAATTATTCATTACTGCTTACTCTCTCGTACTCATTGAAGGGTATGGAGTGACTCAAACTAACCTCATGTAGTGGCTCCTGCGAAGTTAAAGTTTGCCCGGCTCTGTATTAACCCTATGTAAGATAAGATTCTTCCTTATCTCCCAATGGACACTTTTATTATGTTTCACACTAGCCATATTGAGTCGTTCGTCAATATGCTATGCGAATTGTATTACCAACGGTATGTTATTTTTACCATACTGATAAATACTACCATGGAAAATTTTATAGGTCTGTTTAATGCACTAGATGTCACACGACTTTGTGAAAGTGTTGTCAGGTGTAGACACCCAGAATTCGTAAATATTCACCAGGGATAACCTAAAGCGGATCGCCGATATTACGATAGTATAACATACAAGATAAGAATTCTCTAGAACTTAATACAATTCTAGAACATCCAACTCCTTGAAACAGCTGCCGTGAGATTAAAAAAAAAACGTGCAGGAAAGTTTTTGACCAACCATGGAGCTACCGACCCATCAGCCTACTAAATAGAATGAGCAAAACAATCGAGGCAATTATTCTCAAACACCTACCAACTGAATTTGAAGAGAAAAGCATCCTGCCGCGCTACCAGTTTGGATTCAGAAAAGAGCACTCCATTGCGCATCACCTCTCCGGGATCGCCACATACATTTCAAGAGGCACAAACAAAGGAATTATACTTAACCAAGAGAAGGCCTTTGACAAACGTCTGAATTCAAGGTCCCATACTAAAATTACATAATCTGGGAATCTCTGTAGGAATGAAAAACAATTTGACTAATCGACAATTCCGCATAAAAATTGAATTCAGCAAATATACAGCAAGAAAAACACAAGCAGAAGTCATTCAGGATTTTCTCTTACGACTAGAGACAACATCTTCATCGCCCACTGCAGTTACTAACTAGAACGCGAGAAATGGTTGAGAGCCTGGGGCATAAAAGCTAATGAAGTCAAAACCGAGGACATCAACAGAAAGCTCAGGACACCATGAACAGCCATTGACTTTAAAAACACAATAATTCAATTCAGAAATTAAATAAAATACCCTGGCATCACCATATATAAAAAATTCAACTTTAATAAACACGTCACACGAGGAAAAGGGAAAAGAAATGTACCATACAAACTTCCGTATCCAATGCTATGTAAAAATAACAAATGAGAATCCACGAAATATACATACGTCCAATCATTACCTACGATTCCATTATCTGGAGGCATTTCAAACTAACCAAAGCACTCAGTAGTCTCTAGAACAAAATCATTTCCGTGGTACACTGGAAACATCCAAATAACCCGAGAAAGAGTCATACCACCACTTGAAGACTTCTTCAAAGAGCTCACCCAAATCTTAGACCAACATGACAACTCCGAAATAGCCACCCTCAGAAACCTAAACCTCACCACAACGGAAATATACACCAAAAGACCACTTCAGTGATACGTCATCTAAAGCAAAACCGAATATGCAAGGAACCCGCCTCCCGCATCAATGAAACGGTACGAACGAACGATAGGAAGAAAACGTTCTAGTTACGAAGCGACGGAAAGCGAAATAATAAGAGCGAAGGTGCCATTTAGTGGGCAATATAGTTAACGAGATATTAGTTAATCGTACTGTTGTTATTGTAACAATAACAAGATAACTTAGTTGGTTTTGTGAATGGTGTGTTATTACGAGAAGGAATGATTAAATTTTACTCTCCAATAGGGTAAAGACTTTCTACATCTGTGATAATATAGCAAAAAAATTAGTAAAAGATGCGAATGAATAAATGATATACACAAGAGTAAATACATATATTAAAATTGATCAGAAATAATTTATTAACTAGAAATCATAATTACTGGACCCAGCTTGATTTCTTTTTCATAACTGTTACAACAATACAAGTTTCTCCTAAGTAAAATGAGCAGAATTTATTGGTAAACTGGCAAACACCAGACTAAACATCTATCGACCAAGTAGCATTTTAGCTTTTAAGGGAAGGTGGATGGAAGGCCTCAGACTGATTGTCAATTAGAAAAGGGATTTCATAATGGGCTCTTTGACCGACCGGTTTAGAGAACATGTTCACCTAAAATTAACCTTCACGTAGAAGCATTAGTAGAGCCTCCAATAAAACTAAGTGACTTTTAACCTTAATGAAAAACAAACGCACAAAAAACGCTAAGTTGAAGCAAAGCGCTTTTATGTATATGTGAAAGAAAAAAAATGTAGCAAGAAAATATGAATGATGAAAAAGTTCCCTAAAAACGAAAATCAACTTTATAATCTTCGTACATTGTTACTGTCAGCAACGTTCAAATCAGTAATAACAAGGTAAACCATTAAGTAGGAAGAGCAAATCCAACGGAATCAAAAGCAAATACATATACAGTTAAGTGCTCATTAAATTGTAACAACTTAACCTAATTAGAAATTAAATGTTCGGAGCTTTTCCCAAAAGTTACTGCTAGCTTAAGATTGGCATAGCAAGAGCGAAAAAATTGTCCAATCAATGAAAATAGTTTCTTGGTCACACACTAATTGAATTCTCATAAAATGCTTTAGGAGCAGGTCAGTTTTGAAATAAACACTCTTATTATTTTTCCTGTCCATTAACGATTTCACAACTTAGCCACTACGTTGGCATAAAAGGGTTTAAACAAGGAAAACCACTGTTTATGTCATGTATTGATTAAAACGCCCATTCAAGGCTAATTAAGGCGTTAATGGTAATTTAAACATTCCGGACATTTTCTTTAAATTACTGTTCTGTTTTAACTTAAAACAATAAAATGCTAAATGTTCTTATGATTAAACATACACACAATTTAGACATCTTTTTAGAAGTGAGTTAGTTTAATATGAAATATTATACTGAAAATTCAATTTCTGAATTTTTTACCCACTACACTCTACCTCAAATTCATGAGGGAAAAATTGTTGCTGTTGTCACACCTCCGCCGGGAATCGAACCCGGGACCTTTGGCTTTACGCACCCATGTTCTAACCACTAAACTACGAGGGGTGACAACAGCAACCACGACCAACCGACCTACAAGGTTAACGATCCGTCGAACTGATGTAACTATATACTGAATATATACCATGATTAAACATACATACAATTTAGACATCTTTTTAGCAGTGAGTTAGTTCAATATGAAATATTATACTGAAAATTCAATTTCTGAATTTTTTACCCACTAAAATGCCCTTTTCACTGTTCTTTATTAATAAAATTGTTCAGCTGCTTCTTATAAAGTTCATGCAAAGCATTCGTAGGGAAAAACGAAAGTTGCATATGGACGAGTACTCTTTATATATGTAAATACCTATAACTGTGTAGAAATCAGAACATGATAAGGTGATGAGGATTATAAGGTTTTTATATAATAGCAAAAACCGACATTAACGTTTTGCCTCACTTGTGTGTATTCATCATGATTAGGTCTTCAGGCTGAAGACTAATTGGACACTCATCTCCAGTTTTTCCTGTTGACCAGATTAGCAAGACGCTTTCGCATATTATTTGCATTCAAGCTCAAGTATACAGTAAAAACCCAAATTTAATAGCTGTATTGTATGCTCTCCAAAGGAAAGATTCATCTTAGTATTTTAATATTCTTATTTGTAAATATTTCATTACCATAATGTTCTTTAAAAACACATTTGGATGTTTCGTTCCAACCAGCTGCTAATGCTGGTGGGCGAGCAGTCCCGCCGGACTGTTTGCAAGGGTAGGGAAAAGGGCCCTCATTTGGGGAATCGTTTGGAATAGGTGGATAATAGTTGGGGTGAAAAATATGAAACGGGCAAAATGAAGACAGAAGAGAGTGAATGAGTATGTATGAAGTATTACTGTTCCAGAATTTGCCGAAGTGATTCAGACAAACCACACAAAAACTTGGATCAGCGCAGACGGACCCGAAATTAAAGGAGTGTCCTCCCGAATGCTGAGGAATTATCTAGATTACAGAACATATAAATTGTGTTTGCTCAAATATTATAAACAGTTAGCGTAATTACTAATCTTTGCAAATAGCATTTATTATTATAATTAGGAAATTTTGTCAAAAGTGTCAACATCAATACCTGAGCTAATTTTTGTGATTGTAAGTAAACTTACCAAAAAGGTCAAATAAGTCTCCAAAAATTTCGCACTACGTATTTATCTAAAAAAGTTCTTAAAATTGGGAAGGATGAGCGAATTTGCGTCGCACCAATAGTGATTATTAATATTAAAAATTCTATCCCACGTGACGCAAAGTCTATAAACAACATTCCATAGAAACAATTAGGTTGTACAGTACTTTTCTTTCGTAACCACCAACACAAATTCACACGCGGCTGAAAATCAGTTTCAAGAAAGACATGTACTCGCTGCAAATGATTAGGATGCAGCAACAGTTCCTTTAAAAATTGCCACATTGAGAGGAGCCACCGTTCTGTGCCTTTTCGTGTAGTATTTTGGGGGACTGTTTTCTTTGAAATCGAGGATTTCAGCAGCGATATGGTTCAAACCCGTAAATACGTATCATGCCACATTATTGTAGCAACTATTCTGCAGTGGCTGACCCACACAAAAAATTGTATTGCTGAATTAGTTTATTGAACTGCATAAAGTTCAAACGTTAAAATAATAAATGGCTAGTTTAGGTTGACTGTTAACATAAAGACGCTGACTCATACTTAATCTAATCTAACAAATAAACAGTACACGAGCAATAAAATACAAACAAATACTACACTGATGCTGGTAATCACCAGACGATTCAGCAGCGTTGCGGGCTGTATTTGTGAACCAGGATCGGAATTGAGTTTACCTGCCCTTTCAACTATCTAAGTTTTTCTCGAAAACATTGAACATTTGGACATTTAGTTAATTTACATGTTTATAGTGCTCTATCGCCATCAAGCTTGTCACTTATTTCTGTTACACCCTGTGTTCGGTATTCACAGTGTAATATTAAGTTTTATGTTCATCTATTGTTGGAAATAAAGTTTTGTTAAATTGCCAATGTTTAATATAACGTATTAACAGTATTAATCTTTTTAATTTATAGTATGTGTAAATAATGCCTCTTGTTCGTTAATTTTAACCTTTTTTTTATGATATTCGTTATTTTTAGTTTCTTTGTAAGTTTCATGTTTAGATAGATTTATAGCTCTTTTGTGTAGTATACTTCGACCCTTTAGTGTCACTTTGCTAGGCTAGGATTAGTATTATTGAATTTAAATTTATTGTTTTATTAG
>NW_020439062.1:21963-35628 GCF_000699045.2 Agrilus planipennis | reverse complement strand
ATTATTAATCTTATCAAAAAAAGTTATATATATCTTTATAAAAAGTCCTGCATGGTCTAAAACACATAATGATATGATCAGACTTAGTAATTTGTAGTCACACCTATACAAGTTAGGTACAAAATATAAAGTTTGTGTTACAGCAAATAACTGTATTTTTGAAAATAGCAGAAACCGGAATACCTGAGAATTAAAAAGTAGTTACAAATATACAATCGTAAATCATCGATTGCTAAAATTATGATTTTGCATATTTCTTCATACTCTTGCTCCATGTGAGTAAATACTTATGCATGCACATTAACAACAATACTATTCTGATCAAAGTTGCCGTATAAATGACATGTTTGCCACTCATTCACTGAATAAAAATTAAAAAATTAAAAGGAATACTCACCCCTAATTACCATAAATAATTTTATATGAGCGGATACGTGTTTCGCCCACTTCACACAGTCTCGCGTTGATAATGCCCACGTGTGAAGTGGGCGAAACACGTGTCCGCTCATATAAAATTATTTGTGGTAATTAGGGGTGAGTATTCCTTTTAATTTTTTAATTAATATTTACCACAGTCTCCTCCTTCTATTTTCATTCACTGACTGTTAAATATTAGTATTAAAATCAAAAAAAAAAAAATGTAGGGATTTTTAAATGTACATTCATTACCTCACATTTAAAATTATTTCAATTTTTTCTTCCAAACTTAAAAGTCGCCGGCGCTATTGCTTTTTTTGATTTTAAAACTAATAAAAAAACTGACAAACACGTCATTTATTCGGCAACTTTGATCAGAATACTATTATTGTTAATTTTCCTTGTACCTCTTGGTGTTCTGCTGTGTAACTGTTGGCTGTTACCCTTTCAACATCTCTTAACTAATTCATATTTATTTATGGTTTTATTTATTCAAGTTTTTAATGATTTGTGTTGGTAAGTTACGTATCTTCATGGGGTGCATTTACAGCTGGTTAATGTATTATGTATTACCGATTTTTAAAAATACCTTGATAAAGTCTTTAATCGGAGGCGAAACGTTGGTTGTTTTTTAAAATAAAAAATCTATTCATCCCTCATTTGGCACGTTTTATTTTGTTGATACCATTCAGGGAAAGAATTCTGGAATGTGTTATTGTTAGTATGCATGCATAGGTATTCACTCATATGGAACAAGAGCAAAAATATATCTAATCATAGTTTTAACAATCGATAGATATGGTTATATATTTGTAACTACTTTTTAATTCTCAACAACTTAACTTTTTTTAAAAGTTTCTGCTATTTTCAAAAATAACGGTACTTTACTGTTACATAAATTTCATATGTTGTGCCAAAACTTGTACATGACTGATTAACTGTTAAGATTGATCATGTCACTATGTATTTTTGACTGTGCAGAACTTTTTATAAAGAGTGACTTTTTTTCGTAAAATTAATAATAAAAAGTTTCCCATATGCTGCCAACTTAGCTAGACACACTGTATAATGTTCAACAGTTAGGTACCAATTTTTTAAGATGGATGAATTGTTGGAGGAGGATACTTACTAAAAATGTCAGATTTTCAGATTAATTGCGACATACATAATGGATAAAATTAACTTCATCGTCATTGTTACTAAGTATGTAGTTTAAAGGAAGAAATCAATAATACGTTTTTAGTACGGCTGGTAATAGTTTGAATGGATTAATTGCTTATTGATTAACTATGAGATAAGAACGGTAAAGGAATAAGTAATTAAAAGATGATGCAGTGCATGTGCATTCAATTGGTTGTATTCGTTAGTATTAATCATACTAATTAAAATAAAATATAATCCAGTAGGACATGTGTAGATATGCAATCTTTTCAACAATGCAAATTTACAATGTAATTATTGTATTAAATGTTAGTTGCACTTTTCTGTAATATCGTGCACAATTTGTAGATTTCAGATTTCCAAATAGCACTGTTTCTGCCCATTGCAATAATTATTTTAATTCAGTTGAATTACCATTGCAAATTCATGAACCACATTCGTTTAGAATTCTTATGTAGACAATAAGACTTGAGACTTACTTCAAATAAACGATTAACATAAATCTAAATCTAAATACATTTTACTGTGATGCTTGTATTCCGCTATATAAAAAGATAAGGGAAGAGTAACGAAGTTTATAAATTATATAAATAAAGGTTAAAAGTGTTCGAAATGTGGTGTTACAGGCGAATGATGAGAATATCGTGCATAGAGAAGGTTAGAAATGTGAAGGTATTAAAAAGAACAGATGAACAAAGGACTGCATGGAGGTTAATAATAGGTTGGTAGAATACCTTCTCAGGCACGAAGGGCTAGTCAGAGACATATTAGAAGCAAAAACAAGAGTTAGGAGGAGTAAAGGTAGACCTAGATTAGATTACTGATCTCAAATAGTTAAGGATGTGGGATGCTCTAATTTCAGGAAAATGCGAAGATTAGCTCAGGATAGAAAAGAGCAGAGGTGAGTGTCCAACCAGTCCTTAAATCCACAATCTAATCTCACACACAAGCTACCCATGTTTTCATGCTGAAAGATACCAAGTTTTAACTTTGACATTTGTAAGACATTTCTGATATTAGTAGGCGTTACGTGTTGAAACTCCATTATAATTTGTATCTACCTACACATATTACCACACACGTGGTATAAGTGCATTGCACGATTCATATACGAAACCTCACCACCTTGTTACCCAAAATTCTCTATTTATGGGATAACAGGTGTACATGAGCAAAACGATGGCTCTTAAAGGACCTCTCACGGAGCCTGGAAAAAACTGTATTCCATGGAGTTGCAGCATGTCAACAAAGGTGCCATGAAATGTAACATACTCACTCACAGAAAAGAAAATTAACGGCGCTGCACACGGCCATAACACGGTAGCAGGGCATGCCTTGAAAAAATGATTTGTTATCTACTTTGGAAAACAGTAATATTTATGCCCTCCCCACATTTCCAGATAATGTCATCTGCAGCTGTTGGTGGAACTCTTGCGGTGTTCCATCAAATCCTAGACCACGGCTATCAAGCTGTTATATTGACCACTATCCAGATAATGCAGACCATAAAAGCCTTAGTCTTTTCAAGTAATATAGAAGTTAACCTTTTTGCAGTTTACATCTATCTTTTGACCGTGTACTGATAACCATAAATACCAACAATTTTTACTTCAAGATTCTAGCAAATAATATCATTCTATATAAACCTCCTTGAACTAAAAAGATATCGAAGGGAGCTGGAATTACTAAATAGTAATACAATGAACTAATCTGAGCCGTAGCGAGCAAAAATGTATAGAATATTTTAACACGTCCAAGGCGCGTTTCACTTTCTAAGACCTACTATCCTGGAAGATATGTGACTTTATCTTTAGAAATATAAGGTAATCTGAAATATTAATCTACCTCTTATAGTTTAGTGGTCAGAACATTGGTGCGTAAAGCCAAAGGTCTCGGGTTCGATTCCCGGCGGGGGTGTGACAGCAGCAATAATTTTCCCTCATTAATTTGAGGTAGCGTGTAGTGGGTAAACAAATTCAAAAATGAATTTTCATATTAATATTTCATATTAAACTAACCTACTTCTAAAAGTTGTCTAAATTGTATAAGGTAATCATTTACTCAAAAATGAATTATTAAAATCGAAAATAAAAAGAAAACCACTTGGTTAAAAAATCTAAGAAATGATCAGGATAAAACACTAAAAGGCGATACAGAATCCAATTCTTAAAATCTAAAGATCACCACGGGCCAATATCAAACGAAACTGTGCATCCAAAACTCTAATAAGCACCATGTGGCAGTCGTACAACGATAGATCTCAAAATGCAATCAAAGTTATTTATCCAAGGGATCCAACACTAGGAACAAATGAGATTCAACCCCTATGATACAGATTCAAAAATTTACCGTTGGTCGGTCACATGCACAACATGTTGATGGCGGTTCCAAGAAAAGGTCGATATACTTCCTCTTACAACTCTTTTGATACAAGTGAGAGTATATAATGTATTTGTTGTTATAAGTAAGGCTGCAACAACATTCCAGGGAATATTTGTTGTTAACAATGAAAAGCATCAGAAAGAAATAAATAAAGTAATAATTTATTGGAAATCTACTAGGGTATTCTCTGTTTCTTGAAGATTTTCTTTTCGTTATTAATTATTTAGTTTATGTCAAAATTTAATAAACTATATCGATGTTATTATCAAATTGATTTCCTGAAAGGAACATTATTTTCGTTGGTTCTGCCATCTAAGGTAGTGCACTTATTGGTAGTGTAATAAAGAACAATTTCTGTATTTCTATTGAATATTGAGGCTGTTCGTCTAATCTATTTTACCATATAGTTTTTATCAGTGCTCAAACGTACCTAATTGTGTCTTTCTCTTTAAGTTTATATAGTCAGTTTTGTGGAAATTCTAAAAATAGGAAGCAGGAAAACAAAGTCCCGGTCTCGTCGACAGAACAATGGCCGTGCAGTAGTGAAAGCCTTCTATGGCTTCAATAGTAGCTATTTAATTGTGGATCCCTTTCATTCCATGACGTCTCTTTGTTTTGGTACATCAACATTATCGACATCCTTTTAAAGATATATAAATGTGCTCGTTGTCTAAGCTTCAGTTACTTCATTTACCACAGTATACATATGAACTTGGTCCATTTTTTGTCGCAACTCCTCTCACTCCGATCTCTTTTTATACTTTTAATTTTACATACTAACAACACAGGCACCGAAGGTGTAGTATTTGCCTAAATCGGCACCAACCAAAATTCAAAACTACCCAAAATGCGTTGTGCATTTCGTTATTTGCCTACATCGCAGTTTAGGTACTCTTTCAGTGCCTACAATGGGTAAAACAAATACCCATAAAGCGAAGTAATAATTTCTATTTGATATCATTTATTTCTTAGAGATTATGACTGAGTAAAATGCTCTAAAACTGAACCAACTAAACCTTTTCATAACCAGGTCCTGACACTCAAAAGTCAGTTCATATAAATCAAGCTATAGCCAGTCTAGCGTCATATACTCCTAATTGCTGCTACACGTAGTATTCAAAAATTTCAACAAGGTCATTACGAAAATATCAAGGTATGGGCAGTATATCGTCGTCTACTAATACTTGCTGCTAACTGTTACATTTAAAATAATCGTGATTCACGTCGAGTTTATTAGTTTATTGGATAAAATATATTATTTCCTAAGAACTTAATGTTCCTTACACAACCTAACCTTTAAGAACTGGAAAAGTCAATGTCAGGTAAGAATTAACTGTTCTGTATTTGGGTTTTGATATGGACCATAATTAAATAAACCTTGAGTGTCCAAACACGATTTAAGTTCCTAAACGTTTTGCGGAATTTTGGGTTTTAAGTGTTTATTTAAATACGTTTCACAGCACTCAAATATATTTTGTGTATTAACCATAATTTGAAAAGCAATGGGTGTTCTCGATGATAGTCGTAATTTATTATTCAAAAAAATATTTTTCATGCACAACCATTTTTTCCTTTAACAAGAAGCATTTCGTTAGCAGAAGGTCCATAATGTTTCAAACAATTTCAGATGTCGATGACGGTAGGAAGTAGTTCCGTGACACTGGACGATATTGCAAGATAAAAAAATTTGAGTCATCCCATAAATAAACAAAGAACTGCTGAAACACTCCCCAATCATTCTTACAAAAAGTAAGAGATGACGAAGTCAAACATTCTATGCGAATTTCTATCTAATGTCTGATAAAATCTGAGAAAAAGAAACAAATTAGAAGCCAAGATTTCTTACTTTTTTTACTTACTTTTACTTATCTAATCTAATGTCTGATAAAATCTGACAAAAAGAAACAAATCGGAAGCCAAGATTTTTTCTTGTATCTTTGAAATAATGTTTTATCCATTTCCTATGAATGGTATACAATTCCTACATACATTTCATCCATTATCGGTAACATACACTAATTGTCATATTTACCAAATTATCTATGTAGTTTTTGTAATGTTAACCGTTTTCCTCTAACTTTTTAAGCTTCAAATGTAATTACTGAAATAAATGCCGTCAGTCTGAAATTGAACAATTACATCAACAGGATGTTGACAGTTTAATGTTTCTGAATTTCAATTATCTACTTTTGCTTGTGTTTACATTTCTACAGAATTCCAATTTCGATTGATTTAATATTATTTCAGTTTTGTACTTGACAAGTTATTACTATAAAACCATTTAATCCATAATTTCGGTGAATGCAAAGGAGGATTCACCAGTGATCTGTAGTGGTCCATGAATCCATTTCTACTAACCGTAAGCATGAATAATACATGCCTACTGTGTTGTGATGTTTTGCAGTTCAAATTTAATGCTATATATACTGCATTTGCACATGATACAGATATCAATACAGGTCGGAGTTAGTTTCAAATCAAATGATACATAAATGTATGATCCTTTAATCGATATGTAATCACTCTATTGCACCAATATGTTGAGCATCCAATTTCAGTGGATGTAGGTCCAATTTTTTTCAATGGTTGAGAGAGTATCTGTTTTACGTTCTATATGAATATTTCAATATCTACGTATATATGCTGTTTCCATTACCTAATTTAAATGTACAAATACAAGTGGAAAATTAATGTAATCAACTCATATAGATCGATAACTACCGCACAAATTGTATGAATATCAGAGAATGTATGAATTTATTTGACTTATAGTCACCAAAAAACTTTTTTAGTATCAACTCAAGTAAGGTTTCATTTCCTGATGTTATGGAAGAAGGGTACCTCTTGGCCGACAGTTTTAAAAAGATATATTTTCCGTCCAATGACAAATACAGTAAGGTATCCTAATAAATCTTTATAAGAGAGCTATTATACATTATTAATATTGGTACTTTTAATCTGAGATATATCTGTATAAACCAGTACAAAAGACTACTAAATACCACTTTTTATTCATTATGTAAACTTTTATAGGTTGACATGTAAAATGAAACATTAAGTACAGAATTTGATAGAATGATTGAGGCTACATCTTATTTGTAATGAATCAGTTATTGGTAACTGATATGAAGGCGCGGCTTAATTAAATGAATGACTTTTAGGTTCCAAATTTAAGATAAACACTTGTTTTGAATTTTTCTTTTGGAATCAGTAACAAATTTGCAACAAATTTTAATGTTGTGAGTATCTCTTCCTAAAAGGTGATGTTCTAGAACCAGCTGTCTATTAGGACGTTCAACAGAAAGACCAAATTGCGTCTCAACCCTTCTTTCGGCATCCAGAATGTTGCCGTTTAATGAGAATGAGATGATTGGAAAAGAGTGGGCGGGTGTAAATATTTACATTCGGCTGTATTACTGATTGCATACACGTTAATAACATATTACAGATATTAATAAACATTTAACGTTTGACTTGTACTATTGGGACAGCTTTAAATAAAATGGAAGTGGTATTGACAAACCAGTATTGAATGAAAATAAATAAAATAAGTAAAAAGAACAGAAAGTAGGGAAAGAGCGAATATAAAGAGACAAATTATTAGAAAAAGGCATCTAGGAAGTCAGATAAGTCAGGACGGAAAGAGTAGTAGGGATATAAAGGAGAGGATAGCGCAGGGTGGTCGCCTTCAATAAAAAGAAGTCATTTCTATGCTCGAGAACGGTTAATTTAGAAAATCGAAAAAGATTGTTAAAGGTGTAAGTTTGGAGCGCGGCGCTTTACGGGTGCGAAACATCGACGGTGGGCGCGCCGGAAAAGAAAAGGCTAGAAGCATTCAAAATGTGTTGTTATAGACGAATTAGACGAATGATGACGTATTGGAAAGAATAGGAGAGCAAAGAACTCTATGGAATTCATTAAAAAATAGGCGAGATAGGTTGGTAGGACACCTTCCCAGGCATGAAGGTCTAGTCTAGAGGCAGAAAGAGGAGTTAAAAGGAGTAGAGGTAGACCAGTATTACGACTAACGAGCTGATGATAATGATACAATCTGTGGGGTAGTTATCGATCTATGTGAGTTGATTACATTTATTTTCCACTTGTATTTGTACATTTAAATTAGCTAATGGAAACAGCATACATACATAGATAATGAATTATTCATATAGAACGTCAAATAGATACTCTCTCAGTCTTAGGATTGACGATCTTATGATGATGATGCACAATTGGTTGCATATTCAAATACAGTAGAACCTTGATAACTTAAACCTCGATAACGTAATAACCTCTATAAATTCATAAAATTTTGTGTTCCCTTCCCCTCGGAGTCCAAAATCTTTATTACTTTAAATAAAAACCCTCTATAACTTAAACGAATAATTTGGGCATCGCACCTCAGTAAGCAGTGAAAAGTGGTTTGAATCGGGAGGAAGTCTTCTATGTAAAAGACTGAATCGCTGAATTTCCTAATTTAGGAAATGCTTGTTTTCATGGTTTAGACAGTGTAGAAATATGTAAAAACGTTAGTGTTAGTGAACCTATACTAAAGGAAAAACCTGAACAGTTTGCTAAGTCACTGGAAATTCGTAATTTTAAAGCTTAAACTTAAACCCTTAGTAAGTAAAAACCTCAATAACTCAAATTATTTTACGTTTCCCTTGGTCTTTATCTTATCTAGGTTCTGCTGTATTAGATGCATTAAACTACACTTACGTTTTAAATATATTAACTGTTAAGAGCTACGCACTAAGGGCTTACATGAAGTTGTGGTAGAAATGGTTCCTTTATATTTATATAAGTTTCAAATGCTATGCATTACTGATAAAGGTACTATCTAAATCTGGATGAGTTACGGCTACTACATATACATATTTTCTTACATGCGCGTAATTATCCAAACTTTCCTTAACTGCAGCAGGCCGTACTCATCTCATATTGCCACTAACTGCTTTAAATACCACTGTGTACTTATAAGTTCTGTGTAGTGTAAGAACGTGACTCGATGTATTTTCATTAATATTCAGTACATGCTTTATAGTAGTTGGTTTTATTATTAATTGGTCTTATGAACGACGTTCTGCTTGAACTATTTGAACTAAGCAGATTACGTCTTCAGACAACGAATTCCTTGCAAAATACCATGTTACACATTGTTGAAACATCATTTAATGAGCGTACAGCTAATTGCATTTTAGTATACTACAATGTAGTTATATAACCACCAAAGGGTTTGAACTAAAGTGGTAAATTCTAATAAAAACAATAAAAAATAATGGTAAAAACGAAAATGTCAATTAGATACAGAAAAAAAAAACGAGAAGTGGTTGAAAATGTTCATCTAAATAAATCATATCCCTAGAGGAATAAATCAACACTGCCGTCTCATATGTCGCAGGAAAATATAAATAGATATTTCTTTAAAAAAACGCACTGTACTGTGGAAGCTTCCCAACGAGGAAAACAAAGTGACATAAGCCTACTCAAACTTGCTCTGAATAAAATTTTGAGGTTAGAATCAATAAAGAATATGGCTTTCTCAAGTTGAGCCGAACAGTGTTGATTTGTGTCGTAGCACACGTGTTGGAAAGCACCTGTACCTAGATAAATTTACTTTACGACTTTAAATTTAAATTTACCTACGACTTTAGACGGCATTCTTTCTCGCTGGAGTATTACCTGTCATTTGCAGTAGATTAGTCAATATTCATTCCACAAATGAGAATATAATACAAAAGGAATTGTAAACAATTGTATTGTAAATATACAACACGCTACTGAAGTGAAACTTCTTCAAACACACAAACATACCGCTATAGGAGTTAAGGAATTGGCGTCAGTGGTGTTGTTTCGACTGTAGAGTGTAGGCACACATACAAATGCATTCATACATTTTGTTAGGGCTACACTATACATGCTGGAGTTGCCTGTAACGAACGTTGCATTAAAGCGCGCTCATGGCTCAAGCGATCTCCACTATAAACTCGACTACGTGGCCGAGTATAGGGGGGGACATCCGTTGCATCATTTCGTTACGTAGCAACTCGCATGAAACGGACTTACCCTACCGTGCGTAAAAAAGTTTCACTTCAAAAACTGTATAATTGAAGCCGCCTGTAGTTAGTACAACGTTAATTAAGAAAAAAATAATCAACACTAGAGAATGCCTAGTGCATTCTCCAATGTTTAATAAATTACCAATTTTAATTAAATAAATGGTTTATGTTTCTATAGTTTAATATGCAATATATGTACGTATAAAAATAATTAGCAGTTAGAGATGTACCTAACTAATTGTTACCTATAGTGTTTCAAGTGCTTATGCTTTTTTATTAGTAAAATTTAGTTAGAAAATTGAGAAATTCAGTGAGTTGTTATAAAAAGTAGATAAATGATCCTGCCGCTTTTTTCATTGTGAAAACGAGAAAATATACTTTTTGAACATTGAACTCTACTGTTAACTAATTTGGAAAGTCCTTTTTTCCTATTGCTTCATCCACAAAGGAAAGGTTTGTTAAAAAAGTAAATCTTATTTCCATCCTAAGTCGTAGATAAGTTTTTTAAACGAAAGAAACAAGTTTTCTGAACCAGATTACATTATTAATCAACGAATATTAAATTTTACTACGTTCATGATAATGGAAATTTCAAATAACAATGTCGCGTTTTCAGGCATTCAATTAAAGCCATTAAAAATGTTCATTAAGACCGTATTATTATACGTTCTTCGTAATTAAACGATTCGGAATTCCTTTTAGATCCAACATTGAAACAGCTCACGTAAATAATGTACAAACGGAGTACAAATTTTTGATTTATTAATTGTTTTTATTAGACCAACAGTTTAGATTAATTACGTATAAAAGTCGGAGACCTGGGCGCGAGGTTTCAACGTTGTCCGAAATATGGACAAATTTTACGGTAAACGTTCGGATAATATTAGGGGACTTCTAAGCAGGCGGGTGGTTCACTAGCACCAAGGGATAAAAAATGAGAGAAAAAAATACGTACACCTCGGTATTTCAATTCCCGGAGAGCGGATACGTAAGTTGTAAGAAGATATATAGACATATTCTTGGCCATAACCATACAAAGATAAAAAATCCTTTAAACTGAATATGTAATTTATAAATAAAAGTAAAACAAAAATGCTGGTATGGAAAGGAAGAGAATATAGGAAAATGTAAAGATAGGAGACAAAAGATTAGAAGAAGTGGTTGATTTTAAATATCTAAGTTAGGACGAAAGGAGTAGTAGGGATATAAAGTAGACAGCGCAGGATCGAGTTGCTTTCAATAAAAAGAAGTCACTTCTATGATCGCGAACGGTTAATTTAAAAATTCGAAAAAAATTGTTAAAGGTGCATGTTTAAAGGCTGTGAAACCTAGACGATGGGCACGGCGATAGAAAAAAGGTTAGAAGCGTTAGAAATGTGGTGTTATAGACGAATGATGAGGATACTGTGGAGAGAGAAGGTTAGAAATGATGGCGTATTAGAAAGAATAGGAGAGCAGAGGACTCTATGGAAGTCAATAAAAAATAGGCGAGATAGGTAGGGTACCTTCTCAGGGATGAAGGTCTAGTCACAGACATATTAGAGGCAGAAACAGGAGTTAAGAGGAGTAGAGATAGACCTAGATAAGAATGTGGGATGTTCTAATTTTAGGGAAATATGAAGATTAAGATAGGAAGGAACAGAGGTGCGTGTCCAATCACTCTTAGGACTAACGATCTTATGATGCTGATGATGTAATTTATTAAACATTGGAAAAAGCTTGGTAGATTAGATTCTTTTTTCCCATTTAAAGTTGTAAAAACTACAACAGAGTAGTAAGAACCATACTTTGTTGATGAATAATGCTTTTCAAAAGTTGCATCATTTTTAATATCGTTTGCCAACGACTATTGTACTGCGAAAGACAGAAAGCTTTCCAGCGACAGAGAAAGTAGTCAAAACTTTAAATTTATTTAACACTGTTCGACTCATCTCAAGTGAATTGCATTCTGTATTGATTCTAACCTCAAAATTTTATTCAGGCAACTAATTTGACAATGGTAAATAATCCGAGTTTCGTATTTTTGCAATAATTTTTGTGTATTTCGTCCCAATACGTCACACCTTTTATTTATCTCACGTGCTTGTTCTTGAGGAATTCAATTTAGTACACCGATATCTAAATTTTTGTTACTGTTTGAGCAGTACACCAATGACATAATTAAAAAAAGGCCACTTTCATTCTCTCTGTCTACCTCTTGTTCCTAATGGGCTATCCCTTACTTGGACACATAATTCCACCTAATAACCGAACATGCTATCGTAAAATTTGTTCATATTCCGAATGACGTTTAAATTTCGTGCTCTTAGACTATACAAAACATCATTTAATGTAAATACCCTCAAGTCACGTTTACTGTCTTTGTTTTCTCACTAATCTCAGGATGTTCGTTTGACTTTCGGTGGCCTTGCTTCGTCACCGTAAATTAATTTTGGAATTGTCATTTTTTCAATAAAATTTAAGCTAATTCTCCTTTTTCTCACTCAAGAGAATTCGTCGAACTGTTTGGAATATTTATACTTATGATGCAATTAAATCATTTTTTTAATTTTATTTGTACTGAAAGGTAACAAACTATACGGTTGCATTCTTTAATCTGTTTAATTATAATATTTTCATCGTCCTGATTATTTATATTTATGGTGTTTCTATGTTAAAATTCTATAACCGGTCGCAATTAGGTTTGGTTGGCCGATTAGGAACTGTCCATAAAAAATGTAACGTAAAATTTAGAAATTTTTCATCCCCTCCATGCAACAGTACCGAAAGCTTGGCCTGATCCCTCCACTCATCGCTCAATATCCGCGTAAGGTTTGCATTGCAAAAGTTTAGGCTTGAATTCAGAAAAAGAGTTTTCAATAATAATTTACTTTTAAATAAAGAATTTGAATATCTGATCAGTATTAAACTACAATATTGCATTGCTAACCAAGAAAAATTTATTTATGGGATGCCATGAATTATTCCGGAGATGTTATGTAAAATTCGGCATGTCGCCTCCATGAGTTTCTTTTGCGAACTTTATTTTCATCTTCACCTCCATCTTGTATTAATTAGTATTTAAATGTATTATAATTCTTTATCTTAAATGTGTGCATATAAATAAATTTTGTGTATCTGTCAGGCGACAGTAAATCAGAGCTACAAAATTTGTTACCAGAAGTAAATCTTCGGGAGAGTCAATATTTTCAATCTACATAACATGACCGTAACGTCCAGTTGAGCCCCTTCCCTCCAATTTGCATTATGTAATTTAAGGACTGCCCTCTATATCCACAGAGGATGCTTCTTTTAGAGAGTAATAAACCACTGCAGCATTTTAACTTTTCCCTGAGGCATGTATGTATGGTTCATTTATTTCTCGGACTGAATTGACCACTCAACGGTATTTGTCTAGTCAACCTTTAATGTTCAAGCGTTCATCTTTTTTTTTTTTTGGAACGAATCGTTTTGGGTAAATTATTTACATTTATGTAATGAACATGTTTTAATAATACGTAAAACATATAAATGTTCATATCAATGTTTCAAATATACAAACTACTTCTGATGTTTGAAATTCCTCCTAAAGTGAACCAACTAAAAAAATGATTTCAAGACAATTTTAAAAAACTAAATTTTTTAAATGTACAGTAATGACTATAGATTA
>NW_020439062.1:10828-19919 GCF_000699045.2 Agrilus planipennis | reverse complement strand
AAAACCACAGAGGCGTCTTGTTCAGCGTGCTGTCAAACCTACACTAGCAAGGAGATCGGGCTGAAACTATAGCTACAAGCTATCCAAGGATGGTACTATAGAATGTCACCTCAAGGTAGGCCTAGTGGCGTCATCTCTTGGTTAGGCCGGAAACTTATCAATCCACCCTCGTATTTGTGAAAAATAAAAAATGTAAGTACCTTTTTGTACGTAGGTGATAAGAAGTTTTTACCGAATTTTTTTTAAAACAATTTAATCTTAGTAAAGATTAAAACTACATTTAAGAATGAAAGTATTTCATTAATATTTAAAATATATAGGAAACTGTGAACTACTGAAGTAATTCTTGAACCATTACTAATAATGATTATACATTGGTTTGACGATGCTCTTAAGCCGCGAATACATCTGAGAAACTTTGTCATTCGCTCACATTCATTTGCATTCGTTCGTGAAGTGCAGACGGTCATTTGCGATGACTTGAAACTAATAAACTTTGATTCGAATGGTGAGCAATGTCAACGAACGTTTTCCATCCTCTGTCGGTAAACTTAAAAAGACCAAAGGAAATGGAAATCAGCAAAATAAAGAGTAATGACGGCAACACAAACAAATGCGAACGAATGGTAAAGTGTCACAATGTATTTCCTGCTTTAGTTAATTATCGTCGGTGTTGCTACTGTTACCTCTTTGTAGCTTAGTGGTAAAGTACTGGTGCGTAAAACCAGGAGCCCGGGTTTGATTCCGGCGACGGAATAACAGCAGTAACAATATTTCCTCATTAATTGGAGATTACCTGCAGCAGCTAAAGTTGATTCAAAAATTATTTCAGCCTTACAAAAAATCAAAGTGTCTCATAAGAGACCGTGTTATTCGAAAAGCTAAAATAAAACGTTATAAACTCAACACATGGTCCACCTATAGGTGGTTAATTTAAAAACAAACCTCTAGTAAATATTCTAATCACATGGATGAATTTAAACTAAAATCTAAGCGAACTTGATTACAAATCAGGTAATTAAAAATGAAAAAAAGGAAATATTAATTATTGTATTATTGAATTTCCCAGGAGGAAGTAATAACTACGGTTTATACTACTACTTACATGTTTTTTGTGAAATTTCGCATGTTTTGGGTTAATTCGCTGGATTACTATACATCCGTGTCATCTGCAGTCTACGCCTAACAATCGACAACAAACAAAAGAAACAGATGGACAAACAATCAATTGCTGGTTCGGAAATATCAAGGTCAACAATCTTCCATATTTCGCTTTATACAATTGCGTGGAGAAAGATGCGCAGTCACATTATGTAATTGTCATACTTTGTCGACAGTGAGCGTCCATTTGTAAAAATAAACTGCTGTTTTGTTCGTCGTACTCCCTCATCCTATACACCCACGAGCCGCCAGTGTTATATAGATCTCACATCTACTCCGTTGAACGTGATCGTGAAGTATTACATGCAATTAACATGCTAATAATAGCCATAAGTTTAGTTTGAGTGGATAAAAGCATGATATATTGGAATAGCTTCATTTTAATTAAATGGAAGTTTCTCAAAGGGTAACAGCTTAAATCTTTAACGATCGGCTCGTTTATTACTGCAAATCGACTTTGTGGCGTCGCATCTACATCGTCTATCTCGGAAAATGATTTAACGTAAAAATGTAGCAGAGCATTAGGTACATATAAAACGATCGGTATCAATATATCGAGCAGCGGAAAACTTATAAATCTCCCAAGACACATACTTATCACCTTTAAACTTACCCTCGTCCATCATACACTTTCCTCGTAAGTTTTTGCGGTGGTTTACATTTAGCAACCATATTATACTCAATATTGACTAGGGAATTCTGAAATTGGTCCGTCGCTATTTGTATTTTTTATTTATGTAATTACGTTTAGTTGTTAGTTATTATTCATGTTTTTATTTAATATATTAGACTAATTTATCTGCATATTTCAGTAAGCTCTTTCAAATAATTTTTATTCGTAATATTCAAATTCCAGGTAGTTGCAATAATGTCATTTAAAACCATTTAGGTTGGACTTTCCAAATTTCAAGTAAGATGCGTATAGTTCAATATTTGCCATTGTCATACATCTCAGAAATTCATCTATTACTGTTACTACCCGCATTCCAATCTTATAATAAGTTGTTGTAAAGTTTCTTGTTTGTATACAATTTATTTGAACAGCAATTTAAAATATCGAGGTAGCAGTTCTGAAGCATCAGTTGACAACGAGAACTCAATTCATAAACATTAAGATTCAAAAATAATTCATTTTACTTTCAATTTGTGGTTCTTAAATTTAAGCTAGTTAATTTCATAGTTAAGTGTACATATTTATCTTGTGAACTCCATTGTTCGATCCTTTATATATTAAAGTTTTCTACAAGAAGCGGACTTTAATTATTTTAAAGGAAACAGCATAAATTAGCTGTACAATATTAATTTTGGCGTACAGCAGAAGTTAGGATTTTCCGTTCTACTTCACCATTTTATGGTCCTTCGAGCCGGATACATCAGTTCCGGATATATCAGTTCCGGATTCAACAGTTCATACGTTCGGTCAGTTCACAAGATAAATAAAGACAATAATCGAGTGCAATATACGGTCAAGTGATAATTCAGTATACGACTTCATTTGAGAACCAATTACACAATACATCAGACATCCAGTCAACCAGATTTATCCAGGCACCATACATCCACACATTCAGAAGCGTGTTTCCGTTGTCCAGACATTCAACGATTCATCCTATTCATCCACCAAGTGGGCCCGAAAACTCCTTGACATCAGCACCAAATTCGCTGAAGAAAAAGTACGTAAGTTTGTAGCAATCACTGATTTATCTATTTCCAATTACCTTTTTATTTTCCTGTCGAATTAAGAATAGCTTCATTATGCCTCTGTTAGAACATTTAGAACAGTCAGAATCCCTGGAAAAATTAAAATTAAAACGTGCAGCCTTAAAAAGGCAGTTAACAGTTTTTTCTAAATTTCTTACATCAGCTCAACCAGAGAACGATTGCGACGAAGTTGCAACTCGTTTAAATAAAATCGAGAAGTGTTTAGATCAGTTTTCCGACATTCATGTTGAAATTGTTTTATTAGAGAACAAACCAGAACATGAACAATATCAGGATGAATTTGAGGACACATATTATTCAGTAATCAGATCAGCACGTAAATTTCTTAAAGCAAATAGTACAACCTCTTCAGTTATATCGACCGACAATGTAAATTGTGATACATTTAATACAATAGAAAACACTAGTTCTAATAATGTACGTCTTCCAAAAATTGATTTGCCTTCCTTTGACGGCTCATATGATACGTGGATGTGTTTTTATGATACATTCCAGTCAATGGTTCATAATAAATCGCATATTTCTAATATAGAAAAATTGCATTATTTACGCGCTTGTTTGAAGGGCGAGGCCGCAGCAGTAATACAGTCATTAGCAACTACGGATAGCAACTATTTGATTGCATGGGAGTCTTTAATCGATAGGTATGATGATAAACGGATTATCATCGAAAAACACATAAAAGATCTTTTTAAACAGCCATCGTGTATAAAAGAAAATGCAACAAGTCTTAGGCAACTATTAGATAATATAAACATACATATTAGGGCATTAACGGCGTTAGGGGAACCAATCGATTCGTGGAATTCAGTTTTAATAGTTTTTATGTCCGAGAAACTTGACAGAGCAACCCATCAAGAATGGGAAAAATCAGTAAAACCCAAGGAAAGACCATCATTCACACAATTTTTAGACTTTTTAAAGGCACGTTGTCAAATTTTAGAATCAACAAACACAAGAAATAGTAATACTGAACAAACTAAAACTACCAATTCACAATTTCATCAAAAATTCAATACGAATTCAAACAAAAGGAATATTTTGACTATTACACAACAAAAAGGGGATCATTGTCATTTTTGTAACAATACACACAAAATTTTCAAATGCGAGAAGTTTTTGAGATTAGCTTTACCGGAAAGAATAGAGGCAGTAAAAAGAGAAAAACTTTGTTTCAATTGTTTGCGTAAAGGACATAGTTCGACTGCATGCGTGTGTGGACCTTGTAAAAAATGTCCTAAAAAACATAACAGTCTTTTGCACCCGGACACTCAAACCGTCACAGAATCTCAACCTTCTATCTCAGTTAACAACTTGCAGTCGAATTATTCAAGCCAAGTAGTGCTAGCCACTGCACAAGTAGCATTTGTCGATAAAAACAATAAAAAACAAATGGCACGCGTAGTATTGGATGGAGGAACCCAGGCTCATTTTATTACTGATAAATTTGCAAATTTACTACAGTTAAAGCGTAAATCAATTAATATTCCGGTTACAGCCTTAAATCAATTAGAGACCAACATTAAATACTCAGTTTCAACTAAAATTTCTTCCAAACAAGGCAATTATGAGGCAGATGTTTCACTGTTAATTGTACCCAGTATTACAAACCCATTGCCATCACAACAGATCAATCTTAATCAATTAAAAGTACCACCTAATTTACCTTTGGCAGATCCTACATTTTATAAAACATCAGAAATTGATGCTCTTCTAGGCGCTGAATTATTCTATAATATCTTATGCGTGGGTCAAGTTAACATTCCAAACCAATTGGCTGTTTTGCAAAAGACCAGATTCGGTTGGATTATTGCAGGCAAAATTTCTGATCAAAATACACCTATTCATAATGTTTCATGCAATATTGCAATAAATTCGGTAGAAGCTCAATTGTCGAAATTTTGGGAGATCGAGGAGACCCCAAAAACAAAATTTTTCTCAAAGGAAGAATCCAATGTAGAGCAACATTTTCTAGATAATGTTACACGTAATAAAGACGGCAGATATATTGTTAGATTACCGTTTAATGAACAAAAAAATCAACTCGGAGATTCATATACAGTCGCATTAAAACGTTTTCAAGCATCAGAACGAACATTACAAAACAATTTAGAACTCAAAAATCAATACATACAATTCATGAAAGAATATGAAACTTTAAACCATATGTCTCAAATTTTAGAAAATAATGATAGGCAGGGCTACTATCTTCCACATCATGCGGTGATTAAGGAAAGTAGTTCAACGACGAAAGTTCGAGTCGTGTTCGACGGGTCGGCTAAATCTAGCACCGGTATTTCACTAAATGACACCCTAAACGTAGGCCCTACAATTCAGGAAGATATGTTTTCGATACTTCTTCGCTTTCGAATTCATATTTATGTTTTGGTTGCCGATATAGAAAAAATGTATAGGCAGGTTTTAATTGCGCAAGAAGATCGCAATTATCAAAAAATTCTCTGGCGTGAAAATGTAAATAATCCAATTAAAGTTTATCAACTAAACACAGTCACTTACGGTACAACATCTGCACCATATCTAGCTATTCGTACATTACAGAAACTTGCAGAAGATGAACAGGATCAGTATCCACTAGCATCACAAATTGTAAAACGCGATTTTTATGTTGATGACTTGTTAACTGGAAGTGACACAGTTGCAAACACGATCAAACTTCGTGATGAACTCAATCATTTACTAAGTCTAGGGGGTTTTACACTACGAAAATGGGCATCTAACGAGCCAAAATTGGTAGATTGCTTACCTGAATCAATAACAAACTTAGAGTTATTCAAGGATACAACACAGCATATTAAAACATTGGGGATTCAGTGGAATCCTAACAAGGACACGTTAGTAATTTCATTAGACATGAATTCCTTTACTTCAGACAAAATTACCAAAAGAACTATATTTTCAAACATTGCCAAACTTTTTGACCCGTTAGGATTGTTAGGCCCTGTTATAGTTACAGCAAAGTTACTAGTTCAGAAATTGTGGCAGTTACGTGTCGGCTGGGATGAGTCTGTTCCACTTGCCATTCATTCCCAGTGGATATCATACAGAAACAGATTACACCTTTTAAATGAACTTTCATTTGAAAGATGTTTAACACTTAAAAACATTGTAAACATACAATTACACGGATTTTGTGATGCTAGCGAATCCGCATACGGTGCAGTCATATATATACGATCGGTAGATATCAATGATAAATGTCTCACACAATTAGTGTGTTCTAAAAGTAAGGTAGCTCCTTTAAATTCTAAAATTACCATTCCACGGCTAGAGCTCTGTGCAGCACTGCTATTAGCAAAATTATACAAAGTAGTTTTATCAGCCTTACCTATTACATTCGATCAAACATTTTTTTGGTCAGATTCTATGATTACTCTTAATTGGATAAATACCCAGCCCAACGTTCTAAAAACATTTGTCGCGAATAGGGTATCACAAATAAGATCTATTACTAGTCACTCTCAGTGGAAATATGTTCCTTCAAAGGAAAATCCCGCGGACCATATTTCGCGTGGACAGTCAGTTCCTGAATTTTTAAACAACAGTATGTGGACAATTGGTCCTGAATGGTTAAGCAAAGGTCAAGATGACTGGCCTATGTTACCTTTTCAAAAAATTCCCTTATTAGACGAACGAAAACAAACGGTATTAAATATTTCATTAATAAATGATACGAGTATTTTAAACAAATTTTCGTCTATATCAAAATTAGTTCGCATAATCGCATATTGTTTCCGATTCACTCGCAACTGTCTCGATGTCAATAAAAGAAATTCAAATTTCCTTACTGTAGATGAATTACAGCATGCAAATGCTACTGTCATTAAATTAATCCAAAACCAATCGTTTTATAATGAGATCAACGATTTGAAAAAACACAATGCAGTGAGTCGAAAAAGTGCGCTCAAAACGTTAAATCCATTCCTAGATAACAACGGAATAATTAGAGTAGGAGGCAGGCTTAAACATTCTGAATTATCATTTGACGCAAAACATCCTGTAGTATTGCCGAAGCATAATCATATAACTGATTTAATTATAAAACAGGCACACGAACGGTCATTACATTCTGGAATTCAAAATACCTTATTCGAAGTTAGAACTCAGTATTGGCCCATAGACGGAAAAAATACAACCAAACGTGTAATTCATTCATGTTTAAAATGTTTCCGATTCAGAAGTACAAAAAACAACTACATTATGGGAAATCTACCTAAATGTAGACTTATCAAATCACGACCCTTCTTGAATACTGGCATTGACTACTGTGGTCCGTTTTTCATCAAGGAAAGAAAATATCGCAATCGCAATAAAATCAAGGTTTACGTATCAATTTTCATATGTTTTGTCACGAAGGCAGTTCATTTAGAAATTGTTAGCGATTTATCAACTGAAGCTTTTTATCAGCTTTAAGGCGGTTCTTTTCTAGGCGGGGAAAAAGTAAACACATATATTCTGATAACGGTACAAACTTTGTAGGTGCAAACAATGAACTGAAGAAGTTGTACAAATTTATAAATTCGGATGAACACAATAATACGATAGGATATAAGTTGGCAAATGAAGGCATAATATGGCACTTCAATCCCCCCAAATCACCTCATTTCGGTGGATTGTGGGAAACCACAGTTAAATCCTTCAAAAATCATTTTTTGCGAACAGTGGGCAATACATTATTAACATTCGAGGAATTCAATACGCATGTAATTGAGATCGAAGCTGTTCTTAATTCACGTCCGCTGACACCCTTATCATCTGACCCAAATGACCTCACTTCCTTGACTCCTGGCCATTTTCTAATCAGCGATTCGCTTACAAACATACCGGATGTTGATTGGGCCAACACTCCAAGCAATAGGTTGTCAAATTGGCAACACTTGCAACAGCTTAAACAACATTTCTGGAATCGATGGCACAGGGAGTACCTTAATGAGTTGATTTCAAGAACAAAATGGAATAAACAGACATCAACGGCAATCAATGTTGGATCAATGGTCCTGTTGAAAGAGGATAATCTACCTCCGCTTCATTGGGTTATGGGCAGAATAACTCAACTTCATCCTGGGGATGATGGTGTAGTGAGAGTTGTGTCAGTAAAAACTAATAGTGGTGAATACAAGCGTTCTATAAAGAAAGTGGCAGTGCTTCCAATTGAACAATAAGCTGATTGACATTCATTTAATTGATCGCAAGCGATCAATGGCGGGCGGCATGGTCCGTCGCTATTTGTATTTTTTATTTATGTAATTACGTTTAGTTGTTAGTTATTATTCATGTTTTTATTTAATATATTAGACTAATTTATCTGCATATTTCAGTAAGCTCTTTCAAATAATTTTTATTCGTAATATTCAAATTCCAGGTAGTTGCAATAATGTCATTTAAAACCATTTAGGTTGGACTTTCCAAATTTCAAGTAAGATGCGTATAGTTCAATATTTGCCATTGTCATACATCTCAGAAATTCATCTATTACTGTTACTACCCGCATTCCAATCTTATAATAAGTTGTTGTAAAGTTTCTTGTTTGTATACAATTTATTTGAACAGCAATTTAAAATATCGAGGTAGCAGTTCTGAAGCATCAGTTGACAACGAGAACTCAATTCATAAACATTAAGATTCAAAAATAATTCATTTTACTTTCAATTTGTGGTTCTTAAATTTAAGCTAGTTAATTTCATAGTTAAGTGTACATATTTATCTTGTGAACTCCATTGTTCGATCCTTTATATATTAAAGTTTTCTACAAGAAGCGGACTTTAATTATTTTAAAGGAAACAGCATAAATTAGCTGTACAATATTAATTTTGGCGTACAGCAGAAGTTAGGATTTTCCGTTCTACTTCACCAGAAATATTAGTATGAAAAATTATATCCATAAATTACTTCCATATTCGTCGCAGTATATTTTATAAATGAAACGTTATTTTCAGTTTATAAGCACGAAAGCAGTAGTAAATATTAAATCTCCTCGATAGTTATACCCTTTGGTTTTTTAATAAACTAAAGCAAAGCCGGGCAAACTTTAACTTCGCAAGAGCCGCTACATGGGGTTAGTTTGAGTCACTCCATACCCTTCAATGAGTACGAGAGAGTAAGCAGTAATGAATAATTTTGTTTTGTCTTTTTCTTCTCCTTTCCACTCCCATATCAAGCCCCTTCATCCCGTAGACGAGCGAAGCCACTC
>NW_020439062.1:2560-3120 GCF_000699045.2 Agrilus planipennis | reverse complement strand
AGAACGCGTTTTGGCTGTTTTTAAACGCTCGCAACGCGTTCTGGTAACTGTTAAACAGCCGGAACGCGTTTTGTCAATTGTTGAACGCTCACAACGCGTTCTTAATGTTCGACTTGTATTATTTGCCGCTTTCTACCTGCGTACAATGAGATTTATATTGTACTTATAAAACAAATGAATTTCAATCCATTTTTCAGTTCTTAGGAAACAATTCAATTATTGACAACTATAATTGGATACCAAAGATGGGTTCTGTTTTTCTCGCCGAATCATTTCAACAATATTAAATTTCTTATAATTGTTTTTCAGTTCTAGGAAAAAAGTTACTCTGAGCACTTATATTGCCGAGCATATAATATATAAATGAATGAAATTTTAATAAGCTTTTGAAGAAATGAATTTCAATCCATTTTTCAGTTTTTAGGAAACAATTCAATTATTGACAACTATAATTGGATACCAAAGATGGGTTCGGTTTTTCTCGCCGAATCATTTCAACAATATTAAATTTCTTATAATTGTTTTTCAGTTCTAGGAAGAAAGTTACACTGAACACTTAT
>NW_020439062.1:0-605 GCF_000699045.2 Agrilus planipennis | reverse complement strand
TTACCCGTTTACATTACATGTCCTTATATTCGTTGTTTCATTAGAAAAAAACAATTTTTACGTTCCTCAAGTACTTTTTTTTACATAGAATACAGCGGTATCGGAAGAATTAAAAAATAATAATTCCCTTTCGAGTTACAACATAACGTATTTTTTTAAATTTATACTATTTATACTATTTATAAACAGAATAAATAAATAAATAAATAAAATTATAGTATTTAGTTAAAAAGAAATTTTTTCCTCTTTGTAATATGTGGGATCGCATTCGATGGATAAGAGTTTAATTACGAAAATAGTCTTTTGGTAGTTAATTATTGCATTTTTTTTGTATTGGTTTCTAGTAGATATCTGTCACTTATATGATACTGATCATCTATTGGTTATTTTAAAATGAGTGATCTTAGTACGAGTTTTTCTAGTTAATTGATGTAAAATGGCTTACAAAAAATTCCGAAAAGTACAACAAAGCAATAACAATTCTCGTGTGATAGCAGAGACATATTTCAATAGTTATTCAGAAAGAAGACAACATCATAAATCTATTTTTGCGAAAATAAAAGAAAACAGAAGCAATCATGGGAGTCATAATCGAACAAAAAGCT
>NW_020439061.1:459547-462520 GCF_000699045.2 Agrilus planipennis | reverse complement strand
CGATGAGTCAGGTAAACATTGAATAGGTTACTATTGTATTATGAATTCCAAGAGAAGATTCAAATGTAATATGCACGATAATGTAAATTAGGATGCAAAGAGTGTACAGTTAAAACCAAACTCAATCGAATAAGATATTATTAAATGTGTATATAACTAAAAACAAACGTTTCGGCGAATAGCGACGGAACAAACACTGAATGATAATGTTGATAAAATGATAGGTAGATATAAGAGAGCAAACGTAATAAAAAAGGAAGCATTGTTTAGGAATACTAGAATGTAACTGAATTAAAATTAATAAAAACTTCTTATGTGTGCTCAGGTTACAGATCAAAGTCTACCGGTTGGTGTTGTACGCTGAATTTCTATTTGTTTATTAATCACAAGAAAACGCAAAATGATATATCGAAAATTAATTAAGGAAAAATCATGAAAATGAGGTACTAGGGGTTTTTGATTATGTTGATTGCGAATTTGATATCAGATTTGCAAAATTCAAAATGGCCGACCAAAACGTAGAAAAAGTGCGGAAAGAAATTCTAATTTTGCTTCGAATTTGGTAGTTGTTATATATTGTCGTATTCTCCTCGAATTTTTTAGACTTTATTTAAATATTGATTTAATCAAATACATTAATTTTCCACTGTTGTTTATCAAGCTAAAAACGCCATAGTAGTCATCACGTTTGAATGTGTAATACTTAATAAAATTATTAGTTGTGGTAATCGTAATTGTTTATTCGGAACCTCCGCAATAGCCCAAAAATTGTTTTTACCGATTTTCGCTTTTTTTTCTCTTTAATTGATGTTATATTTGAAAAATGAACATAAAACCAACAAATGTTTTTCAAGTTTAACACCTCAGCTAACACCTCTATGCACTCAAATAAAAATTAATTTTATTTTTCGGCTTATTCGTAAAAAATTAATATAAAAACGCGCATGTGTCATGAAATAAATCATTGCGGCTTTAGTACACAATTTTACATTCAAATTGATCACTTAGAAAACGCCAATATCACGATATTAAGCATTGATATTAAAGATTGAAATTTGGTATCTACATATGGAACACGTTTGTTTTCGGAAAAGTACTAAATCTAGGTCTGAATTTTCTAAAATTTTTTTCTTTTAATTTGTTTGGCTAAATACTTATTTTAGATACTCTCTTTAAATATCCTATCCAAATATTATCTTTTTTTTATTTTTATTAAAGTGCAACAATAGAACAACTGTTTAAGCCGCTGCCAAAAGATTTCGAGTCAGTTCAGCAACAGCGTTGGGGATTTCTCACCGACAATGTAAATTTTCTGATGTTCCTTGCGATAGAAAACGAAACGTCGAACAGTTTGGACGTCAGCTATAGTTGGGCTTTCTATGTGCAAGGGAAGTTCTAAATATGTCAAATATATGCTTCGTTTTTACCATTTTCTGTAGTTTCTTTTTGATTAATTTTGCTTACTGGAATTCATGGAAAGGGTGGCAATATAACAAAAATTAACTTAAATAACATTATGGTCATTGGAGTTTTCTGGGCTTGTTGGTAATGGATATATCCAATAAACAACAGTTCACCGAGCACTATTTTAATTATTTTCTATTACATATGCAGTTGTTCATATGTGTTCCTGCACGGGGTGGTAGATGAGTAAACGAGGAGGCATATTTCTTAATATCACTTTCAGGGTATTTTTATCTAATTCAAACGGCTTTGATTGAGTACAAATACACATTTTCTGTTATTACAAAACCAATTCCGAAAGTGTTCCGAATATGTGTCCCAGCCAATTAATAGAAATGTGTCATATAGTAAAATTGTGCGTAATCTACAAAAAATTTGTATTAATGTGCCAAGTTTCATTTATAATGTATATGCGTGTGTATCGTAGGCACATGGTAAAATTAGACGTTTTAGAAAATGACTTGATTTCATCAATTTTTGTTAAAACGTTTTCTTGTGTAAATGAACTAAATATCAACATCAATAACATATTTTTCCTTTAAAGCGCAGAGCCTGAAATTAGCATTAATTTGAAAGCTTCGGCAATTTCCTTAATGCGTTTTAGATATTCATTTCTCATTACGGAAAGTAATCCTGAAATAATTTGAAGCAGGGTGTAAATGGAAAAGACGTGTTGTTCTGTCAATTTTCAACTTTTCCTCAACACGAAATTACGAGTGTTGTATATTTTATTGTGCGCTCCATCTAATTAGTTTTTCAACGTTTCGAGAAACTCGCATGTGGATACAAAATTTTATGGCTTCACAACCTGTATTCTACGTAAAATAACTCTTTGCCGTTTCTCATATAAGTTCTCTGATGAAATTTTATTTTGCAAGCGGTGGTAAAGAAAATATCAATTAAAGAAGAAATTTACTATCTTTTTTCTGTAAAAATGAAAACATCAAAAACATGGGAATATAGTTTACAACATATTTTATAGAGTATGACAGATAGGACGTTTTTCAAAAGTGCAGTTTGAGACCGTTTAGTCCACGTCATGGACATACATAGGACAGACAAACATAGTTGCCTTGAACACTGTTGAAGCAGGATAGTCGGTGTTTAACTTATACCAGCTTCTGCTGTACGCCAACTTAATATTGTACAGCTAGTTGATGATTTTTCCTTTAATAAAATTTACACCTTTTTTTTTCTAGTCATTCGAAGTTGTGTTGAACTGCAAATAGGTATTCGTCTCCAGGGAGGTGAACAAAAACAACGGGTCAGTTTGGACGTAATAGAGTTCATTACTAAATGAATATGCGCTTGCCAGAAAGGTTGTATACGGTTTGCGGCTCCCGTCGTTTCTCGGACAATGTTTGTGCAACCATATAAAAGTTAGATTAACATCCACTGAAGCGAATTTCGGGAGTAATGTTTGAAGTTCTCCCTCTGTCTCTCTCAAACGAATATAACAATGCTATTATATTGTACTTCACGTTGACAAGGTTTTAAGTAACTACTTTC
>NW_020439061.1:444557-452979 GCF_000699045.2 Agrilus planipennis | reverse complement strand
TTATAATGTTAAAATATATAATATATACATTATATGTATAGATATATAAATATAAATCCAGTCCGAAAGTCACTTTTCTATTTGAAGTTTCTACCAAGTTGTCAGGCCTGTCAGGAAAGTTTTTATAGTGTCACCTTTTGATGGCATAGTAGAACTGAGAAAACCATTGGTGTACACAGACTCTCTTTACAAATTCATACTCCCACTATTAGACTATTACTCTGATGCGCATGCGCAATAACGTACGATATTTTTGATGTCAGTACGATAATTTTTCCTAAAGAGTGTGATAATTCTATTTGCTGAGCCTGGCAACGCTGGGCTACAGATACAGTTGGTCGGCCAATACTTAGTTTGTAGTGAATGAAAGTTGAATGAATTTTCAGATTATTATTAAATTTTAATCAGTACTAAAAATTTCTTAAAGTATTTCATATATTAATATAAATACATGTATACATTAGTTCAACAAATCTGTGATCTTATAAGTCCGTATCGTCGTTGTTGTTGCCGTCACCTTTTGTAGGTTAGTGGTCAGAGCATTAGTGCAAAAAGCCAAAGGTTCCGTGTTCGATTCCCGACGAGGGTGTGTGACTGTAGTAACATATTTTCTACGTTAATTTGAAATAATTTGTACTGGATAAAAATTAAATGAATTTTCACATTAATATTAAGTTCAGTGTATTTTGCATTTTAAAGACAAGTCGTCTATATATATCTGTGTGACATCATATTATATTTGTTTTTAAATACGGTTATCTAATTATAATTAATAAACCTTACCAAACATCATCACGTGTCTCATCGTAAATAAAAAATCCATCAAAATTATTAAGTAAGTCATAAGGTTTATGGCACCTTAAGAAACTTTAAAAAAAAATATTACATTCTTAAAAGTTATGTTTTGGTAAATTGACAAGACGTACATTTAATTCAAATGTATTTGAAATTTAGATTTTGGATTAGAAAGTTGTAAAATTTTTATTTTTCCGTGAGATGATATGCATCAACGATGTATTTTGGAATAATTCGTAAATGAAAAATCTGTGTCCATGGTCATGAAGTTTTCTATACACATTGTAAGAAGTACAAAAAGGGATATACGGTGCCTTCATCCAGAAAAAAAATACTGATCCCGAGGGATAGAAAAAAAGAGTTTTATGTGGTCGTTGATGACACGTAAGTATTTGGGACAACAACACGAGCAAAGCCGCGTGTAAAACCTCATCATCATAAGGTCATCAGTCCTANTTTTAAAACTCGACCGAATTACTTTAACTAATCAAAATATATATATCCATTAAAGCAAAGATCCGTCGCTCCTGTATTAGCTAGTCAATTCCTACGTGTGACAAGAATACTTTAATTACCAGCTGTAAAAGTGATGCAAGTAAGATTATGCCTCTAAGATAGCTTGTCGGCGGGTGTGAAGGTTATTTATGGGGTGTCAAACCCCTTAATATTTCTTAATATTGAATTATTATTTTCCAGTGGAAGTGTTTTCTGTCCCATGATAATTTTTCTGTATCTTAGCTCTAAGAATCATTTAAAGTAAGAGTATGCTTATGAAATAGTTTGCCAGCGGGTCTAAGGATTATTAAAGACTCCAAATTGTTTACGTGTTTCGTTCTTTACCTAACGATGCTTTGTTTAATTCTGGGTTAGACTGACAGTTAGACTCCAAAACCGATATTAGATTTGATTAGGTTAGGTTGAGTTGGTTACGTTGGCTTCTTTTTCAAGATTTGAATTTGAAAGCTGAAATTTGAACCTAGGTTAGTGTTTTTTGAAAGGCATTGGTGAATCATAGATAAGTCAAGTCTCATCAGTCTTTAACTGTAACATATACATATGCGAATTGTATTGATTTGTTTAATCGTGCTTTAAAATTATTCCTAGCATGCGCTATATTTTCGTAATTAAATTTGCACGTGATCTACAATTTTACTTGTAAGTAAATAACCGAATCAGTGAAATTGCATTTAAGGAGGTTGCTTTCGAAAAAAATAGTCCTATAATTATGAAATTTCAGAATTATATTAGAAATATATCTGTATTTGCCAGGAAACGGTTTTTGTCTGTGTAGTTTCCATGAAATCGAAGTTCAAAATTTACTTTTTTAACATTGAATCTTATGGACGGTTGGTCCATCAAAATTACGTATTATGTCGAATTTTTTATTGATAAAAAAGGTTTGCACCAATAAAAAACTATTTTTACTATGTAAAAAGTGTTCTTAAAGCATTTCACAAAGTTACAGAATTTTTTTCTGTCCTGTTCGTGAGAAACAAATAACAAAAATACAAAAAAATATATTTTTCATTTTTCCGCAATAAAAAATGTAGACACGTGGCAACTTCGCATACAAATAGAAGAAAGGAATACTATACATTTATACACGCATACTATTAATGAAGGTTGTTACAGACATGTTTGAGAATGCGCTGTTGCCACGATTAGTACATTTTAAATTGAAGTGAAAAATTGGCTTTTGAACGTCTAGGTTAGAAATATTGAATGGAGTATGAATATAATTAGATTGTATATTAAATTCTTTTAATGAAGTTTCAATCACTAACAAATTATTTAGAAAATTAAAAAAACATTTTTATGCCATTGGCAGCCATGAGTGGACCGCAAAGACGTACACAACCTCCTTAAGTAATTATTCATTTGATGTTGGTATAGTATTGCACGAATCGATCCGCAGGGTGTTCGCTTTAAAATACAATGTAAAGTAATTGGTGCTTAAAATAATTCATGTTTCGTACAGTTGATTATATAGAAAAAGCGTCGAGATTATTAAGAATGAACAACAAAGAAACGTATAGCGGTAAATCCACGAAACACAAAAAGCAACGCTTCTCGAGTACAGTACCTGCCTTAGTCAGTTGACGACGGAAAGTATACTCTAATTAAAGGTTTTAAGTTCTAAGAGAATCCCTATAAATGAATGTCTGTCAATTAAAACCATTGTGAGTTTGCTTTTATTCTTTTTCTTTTCATACGCACGGAAATTGGCTCAAGAACGAAATTACGAAGACTGCCATCTAATTAAAGAAGCCACATGTTCTCTCGTATTTGTTGTTAATATTAAGGCAGGTTAATTGCTGCTTCTTTGAATAGCATAACACTGTTTATTTCATATACGTATGTACGGTTGATGAATGTATTAAAAAATGTTAGGTAGATAGTTCAGTCACTTCAGATTTCTGATCTAAAAAATTAGATTCCATCTTTTTTTAATGAGTTTATTTTTATTTTAAAGAAAACATTAAAAATGGAAAACGAAATCACTGGCGCTTAAAAAATATTCAAGGCTGAAGTTTATAAAGAACAGTTTCTTACTAATATTGTGCTTTCTATGGCTCAGAGGTCAGTCAAGGTCTATATAAAAATGAAAGATAATGGAATTCTCCAAACAAATGATCTGTTAAACTTTTAACGTACAACGAAAGGTTTAAGGAGGTTGTTTACGTAAAACACGTCCTACAGTTATAAACTTTCAGTATGTTAATTATAAGTCTTAGATACACCTGTATTTCCCAGGAAATTGATTTTGTCTTTGTAGTTTCGAAGTTCAAAATTTGCTGTTTTAACATTGGCTTTTATGGACCGTCAATCAAAATTACGCATTACATTGAATTTTTATTGATAAAAAAAATTTGCGGCAATAAAAAAATATTTATACTACGTAAAAAGCGTTTTTGAAGTATTCCACAAAGTTACAGAATTTTTTTCTGTCCTGTTCGTGAGAAACAAATAACAAAAATACAAAAAAATATATTTTTCATTTTTCCGCAATAAAAAATGNTCAGTATGTTAATTATAAGTCTTAGATACACCTGTATTTCCCAGGAAATTGATTTTGTCTTTGTAGTTTCGAAGTTCAAAATTTGCTGTTTTAACATTGGCTTTTATGGACCGTCAATCAAAATTACGCATTACATTGAATTTTTATTGATAAAAAAAATTTGCGGCAATAAAAAAATATTTATACTACGTAAAAAGCGTTTTTGAAGTATTCCACAAAGTTACAGAATTTTTTTTTTGTCCCATTCATGAGAAACAAATGAAAAAGAATACGAAAAATTATGATTTTAATTTTTTTACAATAAAAAGTATAGACACTTGGCAACATCGCATACATATGCAAGAAAAGAATATACATTTACAGACGTATATTATTAAGGTGGTTGTATATGTTTTTGCGGGGCAGGGAGCGAGAAGGAACGAATATGCTTACACATAGAGTCCGCTCATGGCTGCCAACAGCATATAAATGTTTTTTTTAAATAATTTGTTAGTGATTGAAACTTCATTAAAAGAATGTAATTTACAATCTAATTATATTCATACTCCATTCAATCTTTCTAACTATAAATCTAAGCGTTCAAGAGCCAATTTATCACTTCAATTTAAAATGTGCTAATCGTGGCAACAGCGCACTCTCAAACATGTCTGTAACAAACTCCATTAATAGTATGCGTGTGTAAATGTATAGTTTTCTTTTCATGTATATGTATGCGATGTTGCCACGTATGTATACTTTTTATTGTAGAATAATGAAAAGTATCATGTTTCGTATTTTTTTTAATTTTTTTCACTCGAACGGGATAAATATTTTCTATAACTTTGTGGAATGTTTTAAATACGCTTCTTACATAGTATAAATAGCTTTCTATTGTCGTAAAACGTTTTTGATCAAAAAAAGATTCGTTATAATACGTAATTTTGATTGATTGTCCATAAGAGCCAATGTTAAAAAAACAAATTTTGAACTTCGATTTCTTGGAAATTACATAGACAAAGTCAGTTTCCTGGCAAATACAGGTCTATCAAAATATTCAAAAGCTTATAATTAACATACCGAAATTTTAACTTTTTTTACGTAAACAACCTCCTTAATGAAGTTTGCCAATAGTACATCAGTAAATTAATTTGAGTGCGCTGTTGCCACGATTAGCACATTTTCTATCGAAGCGAAAAATTGGTATTTGGTCGCTTAGATTTATGGTTAGAAATATTGAATGATATAATTAGATTATTTTAATGATGTTTCAATCAGTAACAAATTATTTAAAAATTAAAAAAACATTTATATGTTATGAGTCATGAGCGGACTGGCCTCTATCTGTCTATACATTACTTATAACGTGAAAATAATAAACATTTGTATTTTATTTTTACATGACTTCTGCTTTATTTAATAAAGAAAAACGTAATGTAATTAAAATATATGAAAAACGTCCTGATTGACCGTTTGAGCCGTCAAGAAATGCATTTGCAACCATTTTAATATTTTTTTTTAACATAGTTGAAATAATTTCCAAAAGCTTATATTGTGCACAAATGCTCTACTCGTTTGGCTTAAAAAATTTTAAAAGTAATGCATCTGTAGGATAATAATTTAACCATAGTCTATTAGCTACTGTTCAGTCACAAAAGAAAATTTTACAAAATCTTAAATTCTGAGCTGGTTTTTGAAAATGATTGTATATAAGTATATAGTTTTTGGAAAACCCATTTTATGTCTTACACATATAAAAATGAATAGACAGGCTGTTCAATTAAAAAAAACATGTTTGCGTCGTAACTAAAGATCGGAAGGTACTAGATGACTAGTCACTGGATTCTACAGGATAAATTCTATTAGAATAAGATTAAACATCTTCAATAAATTTAAAGACAACTGATGCTTAAATTGTGATCCATTTCATTTCCACCCTGCATCTCGAAAACCAAATTGGATATGAAAATTCTGCTAGCGACATATTTAATTTCACAAAAAAGTAGGAAATTGTTGCGGAAAATGCGTTATAAATAAGCTAGAAAGGCAAAAGTGCCTAAAATGGGAAACACTGTACGCATATATTGAGAGATCCTGGTTTTTCTTTTAATGAATGCAGCTTTTATATCAGTGTTTTTTGGCATGGCTAGAAGCAACAATTATTCTGCGTTTGTTACGTTCCGTAATTTAGAACAACACATTAAAAAAAATAATCAAGATGTTCTGTAATAGGTGAACGTTAAATGCTTAGAAAATACAGAAACCTAATGAGGAGTTTCTGTGTATTTTAGTACCTGTTTTGCATGCGAATGTTTGAGTCTTTTTTCTGCCTATTAACAAGCGTCTGGGCATTTTTTCGTTCAGCTCAAACACGACCATTTGCCGTAATTGGGAAGCTTGAAGAAAATGCTGGTCGAAAATATGCGCACGAGACCGAACTATAAGAACTCGATTTGAATTGAAAAAGCAAAACGTCAACGTTTTAATGATGTGTCCTGCACACAAAAACAGTTCTCATCAGTTAAAGTTCATAATCGTTTTCTTTGAAGGAGCCAGAGGACATTTATTGGTGGACATTTAGAAGAATTAATAAGTCGAAAATGGAGTGAACGGGGTTTCTTTGTAGACGAATTAAAGTAAAATTGAACGAACCCGTACAATAGAATTGTAGAATGTTCAGTGAAAGTCAAACGTCAAAAAAAAAACAGTTTATAAAAATACGAACATTTGCAGTAAAATAATTTGAACGAATTTAAAATGAATCAATATAAAGCAGAAAAAAACCGGCCAAATGCGTACCGAGGGTTCCGTACACACTTGTAAGTATGTAAATAGTTCGTTCGTTACCGAAATCGAGAATCGGAGATTTTTTCCGCTTTGTGTTTTATGTTTGCCGCCAAAATAAGTCCCCAAAACGTATAAATACAATATTACAATAAAAAAAATATTTTTTGTTATGTAACTGTAAATTTACTGTTTTCGGAGACATTGCTTCCTGTCGAATTTCATGATTCTAGGTCAACGGGGAGTGCCCTACGAGTATATGCGGCATAAATGACCGTATCTTTTGAATACTTTGACATAGAGGTTTGATTTTCTCACAGCTCCAAGGGATTGCAGAGCTAAATATTTGATATTAATTTCAACTTGATGCCTACACGCGTTTCTAAGAAAAAGGGTCTTGACAGACATACAGACAGACAAGCGAACAACGAAATTATCCAATAAAGGTTCCGTTTTCCCCTTTGAAGTAATAAACTACCACAATGAAAATGGTTTAATAAAGGGTTGACAATATATAGATTAATTGTTTCGTTATAATACAACTATAAATTCATGCATAATACAAGAAGCTGGTGATGATGTTTGTGATTACCGTCATATCATCCAGAATTAAACCCACTTGAATATGTTTGGGCAGCTTTAAAACATTTTGTTATCGAACGCAATGTATCGTTTAACTTTTGTGACGTAAAAAAACTTTGTGAATAATTTTTCTCAAGTTTTTTTATATACTGACAGACAAAGTTTAATGCTGTTACGAAGAGCAATGATTATTTAAACTGCCTCGTTAAATTTTAATTTAAAAGCATATTTAGCCAAAAATAATAACAAGTGAATTAACTTAACGCTCTACACACTTTTCTATAAAACTTTTGCTTTGTATTTTATTGTTAATTTATACACATTTTTCTTTTAACAAATTGCTAAACATTTTCGCCTAGTACTGTACAGTTCTAGCCGATCTCATAAGACCGCCCATCGAGAGCTCTGCTCGTTCAAGCTTGTTCCAACTATTTCTGTCTTGCTCACGCCTAATGTGAATTCTTTCTTCAAGGTCACACCTCTATTTTAAATAGACTCTACTAATGATTTGCTCTCCATATTTCACTGTTTCTACGCAGAGTATACACGATGATCACTGCTCTACAACGTTGTACGAAATGAGTTCTAGTTAAATCCCTTCCACTTTGCGACTGCGCTTTCCTCTGTCGCGGCTACAACAGCGTTGCCAACCTGTACGATAAATATGGGGACATACTATAATTTTGGTTCAGATACGATGTACGATATCGTAACTCAAATTTCTATTAAACGTACGATAATTCGTGCTTATGGGATAAAAAAATATTTTTAAATAGTAATATGTAGTGGGACTATGATATTTGCTTCTGCTAACTTGTTGCCTCGGTTTTCTACCTTCATAAAATCTTTTGTTAATAGAATAAATTGTCATTTGAACAGTTTCAGGGTATTTTCATAAAAATACAAATTCTCATTAATTTACAACAGAGTCAGGCAAACTCGGCTCTTTTGACTCTCGAAAGCTTCTCAGGTAGATCTTACGAGCTTCTCCTTACTAACCCGGCGACGGTTAACGGGCTTTTACTTAGAAGTCAGTGTATTGAAATGAATGGTGGATGCAGTAAATTTGAGATCACTGATGAAATGTTATCTTGTTTTAATTCCAATAATCTTTATAAAAATAACAATAATGACGGTGATGATGATAGTGATGACGATATAATAATAAAACAGAATTAATACGTTGATGATTATTATTGTATTAGATTCAATTATAAAAAAAATATTTTTATGTATGTTGAATAGTTGATTTTAAGAACTTAAGTA
>NW_020439061.1:429081-442816 GCF_000699045.2 Agrilus planipennis | reverse complement strand
GCGCTATCCTCTGCTTTATATCCCTACTACTCCTTCCATCCTCACTTATCTGACTTCCTAGGTATCTAAAATCAGCCACTTCTTCTAATTTTTCGTCTCCTATCTTTATATTCGCTCTTTCCCTACTTTTTCTTCCCTTGCATACCAGAATTTTAGTTTTACTTTTATGTATTTTCATACAGTACTGATCTGTCAGTCCGCTTCCATTTTATTTAAAGCTATCTCTAAATACAAAAGTGCTAGAAATAACCAAATTTGACTAAAACAATTGAAATGTTATGAATTTCCAGAGTAAGTGTAATGAATAATTATTAAGAAAATTCATGAAATTAAAATGTTTTGATAACTTATCAAACTCACATTTGTGAGGGTCATTTGTTATGTTCTTATTGGCGTCAGTATCGTATTTCTGAATTAATTTAGTTAATTGGGTCCATAAGAACAAGCACATTTATTCTGATGCTTCTATGCCTGACCTCTATATTTCGCATTTTTAGAATGTTAGCGCGCAGTCTAATTAACGTAGACAAAGGATCCGATACAGTGTAGGTAATTGTCAGCCATCCTCTATAGAGAGCTTTAATTAATTATTAAAGCAAAAGCTAGACAAGTTAATTAACGAACTTTGTCATCATTAGTCACCGTTAATTTTTAAACACAAGTCTGCTATTTTCAGGAACACAATTACGCTCGATAATGACTACAGAGAAGTTTAATTCTATTGAGAAATGTTTTTGCATCCAGAAAATTACCTTCGCATCTGCAGATTTAATTTTCAAAGCTTAATTCATTTTCAAGAATCTAATACTGAATATTATTGACTGACTAATAACATCAAAAACCATTAGTATTTGTAATTAAAATAAACAATTACAAGGAAACTCAATAGTTAATTATCAAAAAAAAAACAACTTGCCTACACGTGTTTCTCCTACGCCTCATTTGGGCATTGTATAGTCTAGATAAAACTGACTTTTGGGTGGAAAAGTTTGAACTATGACCTGACTTTTGCATCTAAATTAGTAAAAAATTACCTGCATCATTAATAAACTTGTGCGCACGCTCACAAGTGTGAGGAACTTTGTTTAAAAACAATTTAAAGCCGTCTTATTTTTTTTAGATTTTCATCTATCTTTTCTCTCTAATGATTTAATCGAAAACAGTTGAATGAAAACATTGTTGACGATCACTTTTTCGATTACGGAAGGGGGTTCCGATTTTTAAAAGTGACGAAACCTTCATAAATAAATGAAGAATTATCAAGAAAAAGTGATTTCATTCGTGTCCATTTTTAAGATAGACATTCGACTTCAGTTGCATTCAAATCTTGGGGAAAGAAGCGCTTTTTACAGTTATCAATCCTGCTAAAATTTTATCATGATCAAATAAACAGACGAACAACAATTAATTTGTTAGTAAAAGAAATTATAACATCATAATGCTAATTATTATTGATCTATTATGATTTGTGCTCATAGAGAATATGTGGGAAGGTACTTCTACTATATTCAGTCATTAAAATAATATTTATTTCATTACTTCCTCACACTTGTGAGCATGTGCACAAGTTTATTAATTATGAACGTAATTTTTTAGTAATTTTCTATGCAAAAGTCAAGTCTATTGCAACCTTTTTCGAAAAATGGTGATCTTTCAGAAATTCGCGTGGACTGTATAAGCACGAGACTGTCTCAAGTTTTTTATGTATACTAATAATTAAAACTCCAATGTTTAATTTTCGTGGTTATGTTTGTATATAGAAGATTAAACGATTGACCGTTTTAGAATCGTGGTATGTGCGTACTTACTTATTAAGGTAACCGATTAAAAGCCACCGATCGATCAAAAATGTAGTCAGTTAGTCAATAATAAATAGTGCGTGTGCATAAAATATTTTTCGATTGGACGATCAAATAACCCAATTGTTGGGTTGCACATGAAAAATTAGCCGATATTAAAATCTACAACGAGACACAATTATAGTAAGGACTAGTGTCCATCTGTAATTTTTAGTTGCGCAACAGTTTGGTTGCTAAGAGTGCGTTTATTTGGGATCAAAGTACAATCAATTGCAATATGAACTTTATTTATCCAGCCAACTGCGTTGTGTGTTCTGGAATTTAGAATAAGAGAAAAAAAAAGAAGCAAGAATCCCCTACAAGCATTTTGTGGCGACTAGATATAACTGAATAATAATCTATACACATATACCGACCTTAACCTTTATAACTCCCCCGGGCAATTGTTTGATATCGCCCTGTATAAAGCCAGTGTTTAAAAAAATACTGATTTATTTATTAAAATAGCTGTCTGTGTCCTGCTAAATTTGGACGGGGGCTCAATCAATGTTTTAAACATCAAACTTTAAAATTTAATGGTTATAACTATAGACATAGCGAATGGACTAAACAATACCCTCATGAAATTGATCACCATATATATAATACTCCTATATTGCTAGTTCCCGTAAGAGGAAGTGTCACGCAGTAAGTGAGACAATATTCGACTACTTCTGCCTCTTTTTAGATTACTCGACCCGTTGTGCGCAATCGTCACGAGTCTGGGGGGGTAAATGATGCGCTTTTATAGGCATGTTCAATTATCGAGCATGCGCGTAATACTCAAGTAGTTACGAGAGAGACAGACGCATATATGTCTGCACCGTTAGGTCGTCATCTTTTTCTAGACCCCGACTAGCAATATAGGAGTATTATATATATGGTGATCAGTCTCTAGAAAGAGATAAAACGACCATGCGGCCAGTACCTGCCTTTCCCTCTTTCTTTACCTTATTCCTCTGCTCCTGCAAGATATCGTGGATATCTACCTGCTGAAACGAAATCCCGGCGTACCACACCACTACGTTACAGGCACGTTACCATAATCGAATAAAATAATTCGAAGTGGTCTATGTTCTGTCGAAACTGCCAGACGCAGAGAACCAGACCTTGTTGAGAATACGTAATCCTAAAATGTAGCGTTGTACTACAGATGACGTTTACCACGCCATTTGTGGTATTTTATAAAACGTGCTGTTAAGACATCAGGTAAAATTGGTATGCCGAAACTGCCAGACGCGGATCGCGATTTCAATCTTGTTGGATTTCATCAGCGCGTCGCAGACAGTTTCGACAGAACACAGACCAATTTGTTAACATGCTGTTAAGACAACAGGTAGAAAGTTTAGTTTCACACCATGAAATCTAATTTTTTCAAAATCGCAAGAAACTTTTGTCCAAATATTGTAGAATTATTCAATTAGAATTTTTAGTTCATCATTACGTATTGGATATATGTCTACTCAATTTCCATTAGGAAGATTGAATTGCACAATTTCAGCTATCTTATATTTCGAATTTACCTTTAAAGCCATTACTAAAAAGCTATTTCAACCAAAGTGGATTAATGTACAAACATTATCGATTTGTAATTGTTTTCTCCACATTTTATAAGGAATCGTTATTTCGCTCTAAATCCTTTATCCTCGACAAAAACTAACTTTCATTAATGGGATACTTAATTCTCATATTTTTCAATAATTCAAAATATATGCTTTTGATATGTTGTTGAATGGGAAAATGTTTACTTTGTGTTCAATAAAGCCGTATCCTTGTATGTGAAACACTGAGTACATAACCTAAAGATTTGAAAGAAAAATTGAAGGAACGCAATATTGAAGTGATTAATATTTTAAAAAACACAAGTTTTTATCCACATATGAGGTATGAGTATATTTATTTTTCTTTAATATATGCAGAATTTCTTTTAAACTAATTAGTTTTATATTAAACTTATATTCTTATATCACCAATATTATAAATGGATATTCTTAGTAGAGGTATGCTGGGTACTCCGTTTGGATCCGGTACCTGTAGATTCGGCACTTTTTTGGATCCGGTCGCGTACCGGATAATTATGCCGAGTACACGGTAGCACCAGGTAATTCTACCAAAGAATATAAAACCAATACCAGCAATAATAATTTAATAAGTATAATAAAAAACCTACCTAATTGAGATTGTATTGAGATAGGTCCTTTGTCCTAATTGTATTGTTACGTACTTAAACATCTTTTCTAATTATTACTATTTTTATTTAATTTTTTTCTGTCTAATTTACACTTCTATTATTATTTAGTTATTAATTCACCACTATAAACATTTTGCCTCTTCTTCGCCTTGTATCGCCTCGAACTCTCTGACTCGTACTAACTAAATCGCAACAACTATTTATAGAGACTTCTCGTTTCCTAGAATTTTTCAGTATATGCTGTCTAGAAACCTAGTCTTCTTTGTCGCCTTGCATGTTGGATTGCCTACATACATGTGACATAGCCCCCCATAAAACTGATGGTTTTGATCAGTGACGTCGCCTCTGTAGGAAGCAAGCCGGTCAAGATGGACGATCTTCATTTTTGAATTCTATAAACAACGTCGTTGATACGTCGAGTTGATCGACCGTTCCAAGCTTGATGTAGTTTCAGGCAACTTCCTTTCCGTCTTGATGGATTATATATACTTTGTCGCCTTCATTAAACCCAGCAGAATTGGCTCGTCGATTGTATCTAGTCTTCATGCAGCCACTTTAAAATTGCAGCTTCTAACGAACAATATTATGGATGGCTTCTAGTCGTTCTTCGTTGTTCGCCCATGTATTCGTCTGTAGGCATTGGGCAAGTCTCCAGGGCGACCAAACATCATGTCCGCTGGTAACCTGAGTTCTTTCCCGAATAAAATACTGTCCGGTGTTCTTCTAGTTGTCTCAAGGATGGCGAATCTATAAGCTAGGAGGAATAGTGGTATGTGACGGTTTCAGTCAGTTTGGTGTTCGTTGACGACGTTTCTTAAATTGGTCTCTAGAGTAGCGTTAAATCTATTCCATCAGACTGTGGATGTCAGGGCGTAGTCCTCGTTTTGATAATGCCCATTAGTTCAGTGATACTTTTGAACAAAGCCGATTCGACGTTCCTGCCTTGGTCGGAATGCAATTGCAATGGTACTTCATATCGGCTAATCCAGTCATCGACAAGCTTCTCAGTAACGGCGTGTACTTCCTGGTTCGGTATCGTTTTCGGTCCTTTACTGGAGGCGCTGTCTCGCATTTCCTGCATCAGTCTTCCATATCGTTCCTACTTCGTGGCCGATAAAATCGCTCGCGTACCTTCCTTAGAGTTTTAGTAACGCCGAATTTCCTTCGTCATGGACTGCTTCTAAGACTTATAAATCTTTTTTCTTTGGAAGTATCACTTGAAACTTGTTTATGGTTCCATCTGGTTTTTCCCACATTCTATTCAAAAAGTCGTGGTCCAAGTTTAGGGAAGTCCACTGCGCCAAATAACCTTTCGTTATTTGGTTTAGGTGGCTTATATCTGCCTACGATAGTCTTGATATTCCGACTGCTTTATTATTGGGCCAATAGATTCGCCTTATCTTCCCAGGAATCCTTAGGCTGAACGGTGGTTAGCTTACAGCAGATCGATGTTAGTTCTTCCTTCTTCGAAGATGAACAATGTTTGCGGTTTTCCACTCAAGGGTGTCCGGGATAGTGTAGGTATCTGTGTTGGTGTGTTGTTTACCTGAGAGATGCTCTATATAACTCTATATCGAACTTATATTTGTGCCGTCGTTGTAAACCTCGTGATATCTCCACTTCCGACTGTCTCCTATTTTCGCCGAACTTAGATGACCCATTCTTCTACAATTCCAGCACTTCGGATGACCACTGTGCTTCTTACAGATTCGAGCATAACAACCAGTCTTTCCACATTTCCAACATTTTTAGAATTCGTTCTCTTGAGGGGCAATATCGATATGGGTGATCTATTCTTCTACAATTCCGGCATTTTCGACTACCACTGTAGTTCTTGCAGACTCAAGCAAAATGGCCAGTTCTTCCACATTCCCAACATTTTGCTCTAGGCCGCGTCGCTCGCCGCTGCATTAGCATAAAAAGGAGTCACATCACAGAACGCGCTAAGACGCGCCTTTCCGGTCCAGGCCGTGTCGAACCTGTTACACAATGCTTGGATCGGTATTTCACTCGTCTGTAACAGGGATTTAAGACATAAACATGTTGACAATTATGTCAATGTCATCAGAGGTTAGATACTTCTTGACAATGTTTTGATGTTCGTTGGTGGTAATGTGTTGGTTACACAAACCATGTCTTTAATTATATTATTATCGAAGGAAGCCAAAATACGTAACTCACTGTGAGTTCTAAATTCTATACGGTGGAAGTTCAAAAACGACTCACTTGAATTATATGAAAAGGTCTGTCGCCATGTTGGCAATAATATGTATTGAAAATTGTTATGAATGAAATCTACGACTATCCATCGTATAGTCGAGACGTCACACGAAGTTATTTTTTCCCTCTTTCGACAATTGAAAGGTGACATGATTGTGTGGACAATGCTTTGCACTAACGAAGAACTCCAGATCGCTGGCAAGACGTATGACTTCACTGGCGGCAAACTTTTATGGAGAGAGCTTTGGAAAGTGTGATGTGAAAAATCTGACCATTATGGAGCGAAAATAAGGAAAACTAGAACCCCCAAAATTTTATGGAAACATTCAGTTTCAGTGTGTTAATGGATTTTTGGTGACTCGAATCGAAAGGGCTGAAATTGTTTTTTCCAGTTCTTTCGTAATAGTTTAAAATTAATAATGGCGTAATTTAAAAAAAAAAACAGGTAAAATATGTATTCAAATTAACTACGCCTAAATCATTAATTTCCCTCTCCTCCGTAGCCCTCTTCTTTGTCCTCATGTATGTATTTAAGCAGAAAACTTTTAACTGGCTGGAACTGTAGAGAAAATGTTGATAACGAATTCCTGAAAAGAAATCATAGAATGTATTTTCTTTTTATGAAGTACATGGTACAACAATAGCATTGACTTCGTGAGTGTTGTCTTCTTCTACCGTAAAATTATAATTCTAAGCATATCTGTCATAGATCTGTAGATAGTTTACATACTACTCAGTTATGGTTATACCACGGCGCACCTCTAATGGAATACATCAGTTTAGGTTAATAAAATTATTTACCCTGAAACCATAACCACTTGTTATTTTCTAATCTTGCATATCCCAACCATCGCAGCAGTATCTATCGAATATGTATTAATTCATTTGTTAACATAACAAAGTATTATTTTCATCAGAGTAAACAATAACTGGATTCATCCGACAAGCGAAAATATATTTTACGAATTTCAAAAACTTTCTCAATTGTATTGGAGTGTGTAGATTGTGTTTTTGCAATCAGGCATTGTAAGAAGTAGAAAGTTTTCTCTCAGTAATTACATTTTGTTCTGACAGGTTGATATCTGAAAATGAGAACCTTAATTAGCTATATAGATCGTGACTATAAATAAAACACGGTGATCCGTACGATGATGGCGCGGCTGCGGCGGTGGCGTGGCGGTGGTCTTTTAATTATGGAAAAAGGCCTGCGGGGTCCGGACGCCAATTACGTTGTCGGACGGCCCCGGGACACATGGCGTGGTCAGTGCCCGCTAACTCACACCCACCACCTTCGTTCGTCTGTACGCCTCATAGCCCCGCGCAACTCTAAGTTTAATCATTCACTTATTCATTACCAGACCCAATTACCCCTGCCTTTATACGAACCTCTTTGTGTCGGATCCTGTACATGAATGTTTAGATTATAAGGACTTAGCGAACACCACTCTTCGCTATTTGAAAAGGGCTAAAATTTAAGAATTAACTATTTTGTGACATAGAAGTAGGATCTGCATACTGATGAACCAAGTTCACCACTGAAGTGGCCCCTTAGATTGTAATGCCTACAGATGCCAATTGGACGATATCTTTTTTATGTTAAGATAAATCAACGACACCAACTGGCCCGGCTGTAAGTTTTGTAATCAATATAGTGGACGACTAAATAAACAGAATAAAAATACAGAAAGTTGGAGTAAATAGTGTGTTCCCAAGAATCAACCCCGTGTATTTTGATATTTTTCCCTCGCGATATTCTTTTCTAGCCGAACATTGGCTCTTGTTTATCATCTACGCCGTAAGCGAAAAAGTCAGAGGCCACAACTCGATAGTTTATGGATAGACCTACGTCTAGTTTCTTGGTTTCTGTTAATAAGTGTTTTTTAAGGAATAGGTAGGTACGCTGATGAATTTAAGTTTCCAAAACACCTAGGGCCGGACTAAGAGTTTTCCAGACCCTGGACAACATGCTTATAGAAGCCTCTTAAAATTAAAAAATGTTAAATCTTTGATTACAAGAAAAATATAGATTCAAAATTTTTGGTTTTAGTGGTGTAAATAAAGTCAATAAACGGTAAATAACTTACATGTAGTTATTGAGGTATGCAATTTTTTATCTTTACGATAGCGAAACACTTAGTGTATTGACCAAAATTGCATTAATACAAACTACTTAATTAGTTGTGACTTAGTTTAGAAACAAAACGAATAAGAACTATTGTAAAAACATGAAAACCGATAAATGAAGTGAGAAAATAATAATTTCTGCATTTAGCAAAATTTTTTCACATTATGAAACAGAAATGATTTTAAATGAAATCATTATATTTTTAAGTGTACAATATGAAACAAAACAAATCTGGTTAATACAGCTTTAAACAATTAGTTCGTTTTAGGAAAAAAATTGTGTCTGTAAAGTCCATTTTCATGATAACCTCGCTTTCATTGTGGTGACGAACTTCCTCCTAGGAATTTTTTATATTACAAATTTTTGTCATTAAAATTTTCTTTTGCGTTTTGGTGGAGGCCACTGTAATATAACCTGTTGCACATGTTTAAAACTGGCCCTGATAATGCCTACTTATATTAAAAAATATTTTGTGTTAAAGGGTACCAGATAAGTGAAAAGAGAAGACGTTTCATATTATTAATTATTATTATAGAACAAGGACGGATGAAGGAAATACGTAAAATGTAATAAATCGTATTTAAATTATGAAAACAATTATGATGGGTTCCCCTTTCGGATTGGGTGGTAATGGGGTATGGAGGATGGGAGAGACCAAAGAGGTGGTTTTAAGTGTAACCGACGACGTGAAGGCAGGTGGGGTAGACTTGAAACATTGGAAAGATATAAATTGTTTTGGTGTAATTTTTGTCTTTCTTTGGGAGTTCCATTAGGTTAGGTTAGGTTAGGTGTTTTATGCAGTCGTAAGATAAAAAATTATCCGGAGACCACTCGGAAGTTGCGTTACTGAACTACCGTTCTACTAGAATATTTTTTACTAGCGAATTTGAGTTGATGTGTTTAATGAGAATGTTTCTTACATACTAACTAACAATATTAAATTTACTTAAAAACTAGAGAACAACTAACAAAAGGGGTGGAGTCTAATTGAAAGATATTCTGGTGGTAGATAAATGTAGGAATTTCCTGAATGTCGTCATAGACGAGAGGGTGTTGACTTCAACTAGTTATAGAAAAGTTCTAGAAACAGGTATCAAAGAGCTAACAATAAGGCAGGTACTGGTGACAGAAAAACCTCATTTATACTACCAGGAATTATTGAATTTATCACGTACATTTTGTCTGCATTACAATGAAATTATTCACAAAATATTGTAAAACCAAATAATAAAGGAAAAGAATTTATGATCTAAAATGTTTGAAGAAATATTTGAAGTAGTGTTATAAAGTTGAATTTAACAAAGGAACAAAGAAATTTGAAATGTAATGAAGGTAATTAACAATACCAAATCTAACTAAACGGAAAAGTTTTTGAATAAAAATAATTGTAAAAACATAGATAAGTATTAGGACTAAACATTAGGTAAGGATTTACTTAAGTTAGGTACTTTCTTGAACCATAAGTACGTAGTAAAAATTAGTATTTAGAAAAAATATAAATAATTAGAAATAAAAAATCAAAGAGATAAATTCCTCATTAATTTCGCCAATGCCATTAGTCATCTACAATTTGTCGACTTGTTTAGTTTAAATAGGGCACTTGCGTTTGCGTTTTATTATTGTATGACAAGCGAAAATTGGAACAATACAAGCATCTGCACTGTTTACTTTTCATTAGGCTTTAAGAGCGTCCGTATTATGCATTAATTGAATAAAATCACTGCGCGTTAATTTGTTCGCTCAGGAAATATAATAGAAAGGAAATGTTTTTCTGAATAAACTGTGCAAGTCGTAGAAATCGGTATTTATGCATGTTTTCTTCCATATTCGGAATTAATGTGTTAAAGCACAATATTGTTAATTACTCTAATTAACGTTGACAAAAAAATAATACTTATTGCAGTCGAGATTACCTATATTTAAAAGATGAAGAGATTTCTTGTCTACATAATTTTAAAACACTGGCAACAATATTATGATTAGATTTTTCTGATTGTATATCATTTTAAGTAGGTTGAGTAATTCATTTATTAATGAAAAAATCGACTAAAGCATAATTCTAGAGCAGACATCTTAAGAATGCTCTTAGTTCTCTATGGATCATACCTAATTCAGACTCGCGTTGATAATGCTCACATTAGAAATAGGTGCAAAACGTTCCCGCAAGGAAAGGATTGAATGATAACTAGGGTGACTCTCATTTTTTTTAGTTTGTTTATAGTTAATAGTGGATCGCATCTTTTGTAGGGGTTACTGAGTAATTTCTTAGCAAGTAATAAACAATTTAAGAAAACAGTTATCCATTTTCATTTCTTTTAAATTCGAATATATTGCCTTAATAGAATAGAAGAATATTATTGACGTTTAAAGGAAATTTTAATTGCCCTTTTAATAACGATTGACTAGAATGAATGTCATAAAGTTTCAGTGTATGGGATTGTTCAGAGACCGTTCTTCGTTTTGCAGGCCATAAAATTCCTGCATACAATTTTTAGAATGTTTGCAGATTTACAAGGCGGTATGGTGTTTATTTGAGAGTAGACCCTTCGAGGATGGGTAGATAAATCAGTTAACTACTTAAATTAGTTTATAGGGGTAACGGATAGTGTGTTCCCAAGAATCAACCCCGTGTATTTTGATNGAATATAACGATAGAAGACGAAAAATTAGTAGAAGTGGCTGATTTTAGGTATCTAGAAAGTCAGATAAGTCAGAACGGAAGGAGTAGTAGGAATATAAAGCAAAGGATAGCCCAAAGTCGAGTAGCCTTCAACAAAAAGAAATTACTTCTATTCTTCTAACGGTTAATTTAGAAATTCGAAAAGGGTTGTTAAAGGTGTAAGTTTGGAGCAAGGCGCTGTACGGGTGCGAAACATGGACGGTGGGCGCGGCGGAAAAGAAAAGGTTAGAAGCGTTCGAAATGTGATGTTATAGGCGAATTATGAGGATATCGTGGATAGAGAAGGTTACAAATAATAAGAGAACAGAGGACTCTATGGAAGTCAATAAATAATAGGCAAGATAGCTTGGTAGGACACCTTCTCAGGCACGAAAGTCTAGGTCAAGATAGGAAAGAGTGGAAGTGCGTGTCCAACCAGTCTTAGGACTGACGACCTTATGATGATGATGATGATATGTACTTTGCTGTTGTTACACTTCCTTGCAGTTTAGAATGAAAAAACGTTTAAGTGAAGTTAAATAAATAAATAAATATGTAGTAATATGCCCATATTCATCTCAAAAAATGTCAAATTGTATTATAAATTTAAATGCAAATTGGCAATAATTTTATTAAAACTTCCTGAGGAAATCGTATTGAATGCACCGCTGTTTGTGGTAGTCAAAATGTTTGAAAAATAAAAACAATGTTAAAAATCCGTCACCATATGTTGTGAGGGTCATTTAAAACTACCAGCTGCCCTGGTAAATATTGAATGCAGCTGTTTATTCAAGTGAAATCGTAGATAATAAAAAAATTAATAACGCGGACCCGATTATTCACATTTGGACGTGGTGCGCGCTGTCCGGCGAAGCGAACGTTAAATTTTTTCAATTTCACAGACAAATAAAACATCTAAAAAATTTATAAACCTGTTTTCAGACCATTAAGCAATGGAGTATCTCGTACAGTTTATCACCGTTACTTTATTGAAAAATTACCGACCAAACTCAAACCGATTTATCAAAGAACAAAATCTTTTATTCGCCTTTTAATTTATTCGGTTCAGAAAATTCCTTAATGATTCTTGGTCCGCGCAGTTGGGTAAATTTCGTGGAAACGGATCAAGGATGATGACCGTGTTGTGCCACTATGTGTGAGAGAATGTGTATGTGCAGGTGCCGAAAGAAATATTTCGAGAAAGATAATAGTGGCAATTAATTAAAAACTCGGTGGTTATCCAGTTGTGCGAAAACAACTGCCCAAGTTGTTTCACGATGGCCTCGTTATCTCGACACAAACGGGACTAATCAGCCCATTTAGGCCATGAAACTAGGTGGTCTGATACGTCCTCGTGTCAATTACCACCCCGCCCGTACGACTCTTTTTCGGGAAGCCACACAACTCGTTATTTAGACTAGACCTCACACACGTACAAAACATACTAAAGATACAAAATATGTTCCGATTAATATGACAAAATTTACTATTTATAACAAAAACAATACTGTATGAACATAAATAAAAGTAAAACAAAAATACTGGTATATAAAAAAGTAGGGAAAGAGTGAATATAAAGATAGGAGACGAAAAATTAGAAGAGGTGACTGATTTTAGATACCTAGGAAGTCATATAAGTCAGGACGGAAGGAGTAGTAGGGATATAAAGCAGAGGATAGCGCAAGGTTATGTCGCCTTCAATAAAAAGAAGTCACTTGTATGCTCGCAAAAGGTTAATTTAGAAATTCGAAAAAGGTTGTTAAAGGTGTGTTCAGAGACCGTTCTTCGTTTTGCAGGCCATAAAATTCCTGCATACAATTTTTAGAATACTTTGCAAACCTACAAGGCGGTGTTGTGTTTATTTGCGAGTAGACCCTTCGAGGATGGGTAGATAAATCAGTTAACTACTTAAATTAGTTTATAGGGGTAACGGTTTAAGAAGGATCCTTTATGATCCCTAATATAGTTTCATTTTTATTATGGGGTGTTTATTTTATGAGTTTAACGTTCAGAGACCGTTCTTCGTTTTGCAGGCCATAAAATTCCTGCATACAATTTTTAGAATACTTTGCAAACCTACAAGGCGGTGTTGTGTTTATTTGAGAGTAGACCCTTCGAGGATGGGTAGATAAATCAGTTAACTACTTAAATTAGTTTATAGGGGTAACGGTTTAAGAAGGATCCTTTATGATCCCTAATATAGTTTCATTTTTATTATGGGGTGTTTATTTTATGAGTTTAACGTTTAGAAAGTCCCGTTTGTTAATATTTTGATGTAGCTTTTTCACAGGTTGTAAACATCCCTCTTTCCACATATTTTGAGTTTTGAAAGCCCCGCCTTGTACGTCTCCACAAAGTTGTTCTAAAAGGGTTAATCACCAATGGTGACATTCGCCACACCCTTGGCATTTGTTCCTAGTTTTTAAGTTGTAGATATAAGATGTGACCAAGGACTTCAAAAGAAGCACTTGAACTAAGTCAGCACAAAACAAGGAGCACTTGTATAATCATTAGTAATCAATCGTTGGAGATACTCTGTACATATATTGTAAATACATAATTAAGTCGACTTCGCTGCAAGAGTTATATTTTTTTCTACCTTCCACCAAAGAATTAAACAACACGCCTTATTAATTTAACGCGTGTGCTGATATTCCACTTACAATAGTAAGTTCCCGAATATCTGCCTGTGAAATTTAACA
>NW_020439061.1:422153-428096 GCF_000699045.2 Agrilus planipennis | reverse complement strand
GTAGGGAGAAAAAAGCTCATTATACTCTCGACTCTTGTTCATTAAACATACTTTTTCATACAGTACCTGCCAAAAGTTTTGTTCAATCATGAATAGTAGTGCGAGTCGAAAACAAGCGTTAAAACCTTTAATATGTCTTCAAGTATAAATAAACATCTCGTTGATATTTCCAGTAGTAAATGGTACCAATAACAGCACATTTGAGCAATGTAAATGTAGTGGATGAAATGGACAATTTTTCCGTGCAGTACTGTACGTATTATACGTTCCTCACCGGTTAAGAGTTTGGCCGAGAGTTATCTCCTTCCTTTTCTGGCCTAGTGCTGTTCTTTTCTACTTTGCGTCGGCCAAACTGAAGGTCACATCGCTACAGAAAGTAAACGAAGTATTAAATGTATACAATGCTATTCATTAGACTTTCATTCCTTCTTATCCCGTGCCAACTGTTCTACCCGGTGTAAAGTCATATCAGTCTTCTTCAGTTTCGTTTGTCCCTGTGTTCCTTGGTCTACCTCTTTCTTTCCTCTTTATTATCCCACTTTCCCATACTTTCCTTAATCCTAGCGCGCACTGAGATTTTTTAGACTAAAAAGTAGCGGTCGCAGGAAGTGAAAACGATGACGGCGGACAGTTGCGACCAAATAATCGCAGGTTTTAGTCAGTTGGGTCATGAGCGTCACAAAAACAACGTGTATTCTAGCATTGTTATTGCGAATAAAAGCGAATAATACTAAAAGAAAGCAGAAGAAACAATATTAGTTCCATCCTAAAATGATTCAGAGATTAGTAAAAGAACAATTTNAAATTTAACAGGGATTAAAAATTTAAAACATTGATCCATAGCACGTTTTTAATTTTAGTATAATGAGTAAGGTAAAATGCGCTAGATATTTTGCAAACAATAAATGATTTCATCTTCTACAGCGACGATCCCGAGTAGAATTTATTTTTGGGAACCGATTGGGTTTTCCCAAATTCAAATGGGGTTCCAAATGGGATATCCAACCGGCTTCTTATTGGAAATGTACCGCTTTCCCAATGAATACTTTCCAATAAATAGTCAACTGTTACATGAAAGTATAAAAATAATTATTAATAGAATACAGTAAATAAAATAACTATTTATTATTTATAAAATAAATAATTATTAATTATTCTTCAATAAGATTGTAGTTGGGAAGTGCAGTTTGGGTTTTTTCTAAAATACGGAGATCAAAATTCATTGGGCGTAGGTGGGAAATGCCCAATTTGGGCAAATCCAATTTAGGGAATCAATTGGAGTTAGGGAATTCCCAAAATAAATTCTATTCGGGATATAGTTCGGTCGTCTTCTTACTAAAAATTAGTATTCTGCCTTATTAAACGCCATTGCAACAATTACTATTTCTACACTGACCTATGGCAGTGACACACTGATCTACTGTCAATAACATCAACCGACTACATACACCGAAGCTTACAGTGGTAAAAGAATAAAGAACCACTACAGGGTGACTGTAATTTAAACATCGTCAATCACACGTAATTTGATTTAACAAATAACAAACAATGCATGAACATAAAAATATAAGAGAAGTACATTGTAGAGGCTGCTAACTGAAGTGAGGCGTTGCAGTGTCGTATTTTTCTACATGAGCTGTCAGGGTCGGATTGACCCTTGCCTCTACTTTCAAATGTATTTTTCTCGAAAACAGTAAACTTTGGGATCACCAAACGTTTACTTAGTTTTTTTGGTTTATGGTAGTCTATCTCTACCTACAAGCTTGCTACTTATTTCAGCTGTATAAATTAAAAGAAAGGCTCGGCAATGACCGAGAATAGAATGTACTAGCCAAACATCCGTACCACTGAGTCAGCACCACTTCTTGCATGCTGTTGTGTACAATAGGGTTGTATTGTAATGTTTAGAAAGGGTATTTTTTATTATTTTATTTTTTGGGGTAGCTATTGCTATCGTGACCGCCTTGTTTATAACCAGAATATTCTTGCACAATTCGTTTTGGCAGCTTCTTTAATCCTTTTGGACGGTAGTAAGGGAAATACTCTAAATATCTGTCAGAGGAGCAGCAGTGAATAGTTGAGGTGGAACTTCTTTTAGTTACGCTCTAGAATGGTTTTTACTATGATTAACTTAATACTCAATACAAACAGATAATAGATTTCACTGTGTATCCTGTATCGAGTGGTGAAAACCTCATCAGCGGAAACAGTCAATAACCAAAAACTTTTCTGAAATATTATTTAATATTATAAAGCATTTATTTTATATATGTTTGCAAATATGTATTATATAAGTATACTTGTAGAGATGACAACACTAGGTGAACTAATACGTTTCTGTTAATATTTTGATGTGGTGGTAATCTAATTCGTTTGTTTCAGGTTTCCCTTTCTCAACGTTTACGGGTAAACGCCCTCTCTTCCTTTAACAGTCTCTGGTGATATGTAAATGGAATATTTGGACATGGTGGCTATGAAAATACAACGAATTTTTTAGGTACATGTGAACATTAATCGGGGAACTGTTGTGTTTATATACGTGACATTATCTATTCAACAATTATGCGAAGAATCACGAGATGAAAAGTGTGTGACAGTTGAATAAGAAAAATCTGAAAGACGTTTGTCTAAAACGTTCATGTACTTAAATACTTATTTATTTGAGTACTTCTTGTAAATTTTTAAAACCTCTATTTATAATATAATCATGATATCGTGATACAGAGAAAACTAAAATAATAATTATGTTATAAGAATTCAAACTTACTTAATGCTGGAACTTGTGATTATTGTATATATTGTGTCGATATGTTTTCTCCCCGTTAATCTTGTTGTTACTAGTTAATACCTTGAATAATTCCTAGTATTACGTTATAAATTTCATTTAGCACAAGAATTCGTTTAAAATTATTACACTCTTAAGAGTTCGAAAGTAAGCAATTGGTATTTAATTACCCCCAAAGTTTCATTGATGAGGTCATGTTAGGTCGTGGCTAGGAAGTTTTAAATTCATTTTTTCATACTTTCACTAATAAGATCATACAGAAACATACATCAATATCATTTACCTTCCAACATTTTCTTTAATAAGTGGAATATTGTAAAAAGCTATGATCTCTCATTATAAATTTATATATTTTTGCATTCTTATAAGACGTATTTATATAGCTGATAGGTATATAACATTTTTTCTAAATCTAAGAAACATTTTTGTTCTTGATGAATTTTTATTTTGTGGCAATACACATCGTACACAGTTTTCTTGTCCACGACCTTGCATGCTTTACTTTGTTTTTGAGATTTGTTCTTTTTTCTCCCACAAAAGTTACCTGGTTAGACATACTTTTCATTGTATCGATTTTATGATTTCACTTTTTTCTCAGTATTTTTTTATACAAATTTTAAAACTTGTTTGCCGTTTTGAGATTCAGTTAAAATCTATTTTGGTTGTGTAAGGTCAAGAATAAATCTGTGCAATAAGCTCCAAAGTAGCACCAAACGTATTGATAAATAATTGAAACATCATGTTCACTTTGTTTACTTAGGAACTACACTTAACATCATTTGCTCAAAAGTTTTTACTGATGTTTGTTTCAACCTGTGTGCATTCCACAATAAATAAAATGGATGACATTGTTGTTTCATTTGATTCTGTAGGTAATTATTGTCAGGAACATCTGGACAGCTCGGCTGATTACTATGACTGGACAAATATTTTTCGAGTCGAATTAGTAAGTATATTGTAAATTCGAAAGTCGAATAGAATATTTGAAATTTCGAATAATTTTTCTTTCAATACAATAACATCTAATAGTAATTGAATAATCTGAAATTTTATCGAATAATTTTAATTTCATATTGTTTTTGTAACGATTGATACAGTCGATACAAGATTTAATAGTCACGTCATCATCATCATCATCATCATAAGGTCGTCAGTCCTAAGACTGGTTGGACACGTACCTCCACTCTTTCCTATCCTGAGCTAAACTTTCCGCATTTCCCTAAAACTAGAACAGCCCACATCCTTAACTATTTGCGAATAGTAATCTAATCTAGGTCTACCTCTACCCCTCTTAACTCCTGTTTCTGCATCTAATATGTCTCTGGCTAGACCTTCATGCCTGAGAAGGTGTCCTACCGACGTATCTCGCCTATTTTTTATAATTTTATAACACCAAATTTTGAACGCTTCTAACCTTTCGTTTTCCACCGCGCCTACTGTCCATGTTTCGCACCCGTACAACGCCGTGCTCCAAACATACACCTTTAACAACCTGTTTCGAATTTCTAAATTAACCGTTCGCGAGCATAGAAGTGACTTCTTTGACTTATCTGAATTCCTAGGTATCTAAAATCAGATATCACTTCTTCTAATTTTTCGTCTCCTATCTTTAAATTCGCTCTTTCCCTACTTTTTCTTCTCTTGCATACCAGTATTTTAGTTTTACTTTTATTTATTTTCATACAGTACTGCATTTTTAAGTATATTTAACATCTTGTGTGAAGAAATATATATAGCAATAGTTACACAACGTTTGGCCTTATGGGGTTGAATTTTATCAAGGTAGCTTATACCTACTAGTCGTTTATATATGGGTAAGCGATGATACAAAAATTGCAATGCCTATCATGTTGACCAGCATCGTTATTGAAACATTCTTTTGTTAGTTTTACATGTGATTCTTCGTTGTTACTGTTATAAAGAAAGCGAATTTCTATTTATTTGTATGACTCCTCCACCATGTCATAAAGAACCGAATTTTATATATTTAGAATAACTTATCGTTTCCACCATACAATAAGGAAGCGAATTTATCTGTTTGCTCTGAGATAGGTCATCTTATACAGCAACGAATTTTAGGTATATATTTAGAAATTAGTTTAATCTTCTATTCGTCAAAAATATTAACTAAAATTGTACAGAGAAGGATGAAAAAATGGGCGGACGAACTATTAGGGGAAGGTCCATTTGGGTTTAGAAGAAATAGAGGAACAGGCGAGGTCATTCTAGCTTTACGGGTAACAATAGAGAAAACGATAGAAAAAGGAAAGAGTGCGTACATGGGATTTGTAGATTTAGAAAAAGCTTTTGACAATATTAAATTGGACAAGATGTTAAATATACTTAAAAATGAATGGATGAGTTACAGAGATAGAAGAGTGATACTTAGTTTGTGTAAAGAGCAACAGGCAGTTTTAGAGCTGGGGCTGCAAGATAGAGAAGTAAATATTAGGAAGGGAGTCAGACAGGGATGCACACTGTCACCGCTACTTTTTAATCTATACATCGGCAACGCGATTAGTGATGATGACAGTACAACTGTAGGGAGAGACATACAGAGGCAAAAGATTAGTATGTTTAGATTTGCAGATGATATAGCAATATTAGCATCTAGCAAGGAGATAGCTTTAAATAAAATGGAAGCTGTAATCGATATAATGAAAATAAATAAAAGTAAAACAAAAATGCTGGTATGCAAGGGAAGAAAAAGAAGGGAAATAGTGAATATAAAGATAGGAGCCGAAAAATTAGAAGATTGATTGATGTTAGATATCTAGGAAGTTAGATAAGTAAGGATGGAAGGAGCAGTAGAGATATAAAGCAGAGGATAGCGCAGGGTCGAGTCACCTTCAAATAAAAAGAAGTCACTATGCTGTACCTCATTAGGTAATTGGGGAACATAGAAATTGCAGAGAACTATCACAGGATGAGTGAAGTCATTAAGCCGTCTCACCACCCTGCATCTTTGTGATTTTCAATTCAACTCTCGACTTTGATTGTAATTATTGATTCCGCTACATAAACGGATGATAATTGACCTATCAATACGGTACGCAAGTAGGTGTTAGCTTGCGATATTAAGTAATCAAGAATTTATGGATACTATGTAACATTACTTTCTGGTTTTTAATTATAATATTTATTTTTTCTTATTTATA